>NW_005871053.1:9180555-9236634 GCF_000147115.1 Myotis lucifugus | reverse complement strand
TTACAAGGCTGATGGGACGTACAAGGTAGAGAAAACCCTGCGGGGCGGGTTAGAGGGGACAGGTATAGCCCCGACCCTCGCCACACACGGAGATACTGTATGCATCTCCCATCAATATGATGTGCATTTCATTCATTCATTCAAGTGGTCATTCAAGGGACATTCAGCCAGAAACACCCCAAGAACCTAGGCACTGTAAGAGGAGTTTACACGTTTTATCTCATTGATCTTGTGTAAATACAGAAAAAAAAGGTAGCATTGTCTTCACTTGGCAGCTAGGGAAAATAGGCTTGGAGAGATGAAAGGTAGCCCCGAGGTTTGGAGTTGTCAGTGTCATTGTGGGTGGAGTCCCACCAGGTCCTCTGACTGTAAATACAGTTTCCACCGGGTCCTCTGACTGTAAATACAGCCTCCAATTGGACTCCATGCACTAGCACATTATGATGGTCTTCTGAGCCGCCCGGGTCTGGCTTTTCAACATTAGAATCCAAACCCTGGCCAGTTCACTGCCCCAGGGTGGCCCAGTGCTGGAAGCCAATAGTGTTATAGCAGCTAATTTATCATCAGCCAAGGTGCACAGCGTCTCAGGAATGAGGCACCTGAGAAATAGCATTAATTGTCAGAGTGTTGCTTGCAGGACACAAAACCTAAAAACAGAGGTTGACTGGTCTTGAGGAACTTGGAATCTAGACTATTCTGGAGCCTGTTGACCAGTCCCCACCCCACCACCGAGGAAAACCCTCTTTTTACTAAGTAGACAGTGATAATAGCTAGACTTCCTCTCTTCCTTCCTTTGTCAGTAAGGAGACATACTACACGGAATTCTTCTCTTCTCCTTCTCTCTCCCCTCCCTCTTCTTCCTCCTTCTTCTCAGGCTCCATGCATCTGTAACTGTCACTTCAGGGCTCTTTAAATATGTTTTTGTAACCTTATTGAACCCTGAGAGGCTCTTGAATCCTGCTTTGTGATACCTGGTGAGTAGGGAAGTTTGGGAACAAGAAAGTGCTGTGTCTTGATCTGGTGTCCTCTTCTTTTTCAAATTCTTGGTATTGACTCTATCCTCTCTCCCTTTTGTATCTGTTGCCCTGTACCTCCTGTGGGGTAATTAGTCCCATCAAACGACCCACACTTGCCCAGTTACCCTGCTGATCAGAGGCAGTCAGGCAAAACAGTGGTCAGATTTTTATTTATTCAACAAAATGTCAGCTTTTAAATACTATAAACAGAAGAAATTGTTTTTCATTTCTTATTTTAAAAGAAGTAAGTTGAGATTGGCCAAATATAATAAATTCTGAGAGAAGATGGCCACATTTTTAATGACTATAATCCACTAAGGAATAAAGTGCTGTCATTTGGAATAAAGTGGTTAAAATGTGTCTCTTAATCAAATTACCATATTTAGGCAAACTATAAATATGTCACCTAATGCATTTATTATAGTGTTCTAAGAAGTTAATTGAAGTGATATGATAACCTGATTTTCTTTCCTTCCTATTTTATTAACATGTGTATGTTTGGTTGTGGGTTTCACTATTTTTTTTTTACAGAGTGATGTTAGAACTCCCAAAAGCACTAAACATGTTCATTCGATTCAGTGGAATAGAACGAAACCTCAGGATGAAGTGAAAGCCATCCAACTTGCCATTCAGCCACTATTCCCCAACTCAGAGGGCAACCTTGGAAGCAGATCTAACTCAAGTAAGTTAGATGTGCACTAGACTAGACTCCAAACCCTTAAGTACCAAATTCTCATGCCAGGGACAAGCGCCACTCTGTGAATAGATATAGCTTTCTAATATAATACTTCCTTCTTCTATTTTATTTAATATAGTTTTATTAATTTATAGAGAGGAAGAGAGAGAGAGAGAGAGAGAGAGAGAGAGAGAGAGAAACATCAATGATGAGAGAGAATCATTGATTGGCTGCCTCCTGCACAATCCCCACTGGGGATCGAGCCCACAACTCAGGCATGTGCTCTTGATTGGAATCAAACCTGGGACCCTTCAGTCCGCAGGCTGACACCCTATCCACTGAGCCAAACCAGCTAGGGCCCTTCTTCTATTTTTTCAATATTTGTTTTAAATAGTATTTATGGACTTATAGATATGAGCATATTATAATAACTGTGATAAAACATGAAAATTAATGATTATGTTATATTGCTAAATAAAATAAGTATATCTATTTATATATATATTTAGTTTTCAAAATTGTAGGTAAAGATATGAATCTTCTATGTCCAACAAACATTCTTATGAAGCTACTGCTATCACTGGGGCAACTTCCTGAGTCCTGAATACCATACATACATCAAAGCGTAGGAATGACATGAGGAAGGAGGGAGGGACAGATGGAGGAAGGGAGAAAGGAAAGGAGGGAGCGGGAAAATAAAGGTAGGAGAGGATAGAGAAAGAAAACATGATATGCATATAATGGATAGTGGTGATGGTAATTATAGATGATACTAGAGGCCCAGTGCACGAAATTCGTGCATGAGGGGGGTGTCCCTCAGCCCGGCCTGCAACCTCTCCAATCTGGGACCCCTTGGGGGATGCCTGACTGCCCACAGGGATCAGGCCTAAACCAGCAGTCGGACATCGCTCTCACAATCTGGGACTGCTGGCTCCTAACCACTCGCCTGCCTGCCTGCCTGCCTGATCGGCCCCTAACCGCTCCCCTGCCGGTCTGATTGACGCCTAACTGCTCCCCTGCCGGCCCGATCACCCCCAACTGCCCTCCCCTGCCAGCCCAATCACCCCCAACTGCCCTCCCCTGCCAGCCCAATCAACCCCAACTGCCCTCCCCTGCCGACCTGATTGCCCCCAACTGCCCTCCCCTGCAGGCCTGGTCACACCCAACTGCCCTTCCCTACAGGCCGGGTCACTCCCAACTGCTGTCCCCAGCCAGCCTGGTTCCCTCCAACTGCCCTCCCTGCCAGCCTGGTTGCCCCCAACTGCCCTCCCCTGCAGGCCTGGTTGCCCCCAACTGCCCTCCCCTGCAGGCCTGATTGCTCACAACTGCCCTCCCCTGCCGGCCATCTTGTGGTGGCCATCTTGTGGCAGCCATCTTGGAACAATGTCGCATGATGCCACCTAGGCTTTTATTATATAGGATAAAGAAACAATTTAGAAATAACATGGAGGAAGGCCAGCTGACTTGATGGTAAATTAGTCATCATTTGGTAGATTCGGGGAAGAGGTTCTGACTGTCACCTTTGTGGGTCCAGAAACTCAAATACAACCCAGAGTTATGTTCTGCAGGACTGTGACAAGCTAAAAAAACACATGGGGATGGATGCATAAACCCCATGCAATTCAGTTTTTATCATGAAAAATATACCTGCAAACAAACCAGAAATACATGTTTTCTGATCAGTGCATTTTTCCCTAGTAAGAAAATCTACCTGAGAAGCCATATCAGAAGGTTTTTTGTTGGCATGGAGACAAAGGACCTGATGGCTAGTGTCACTGAGTTAGAGGGCCTGGCTATATGTCTTCTACTATAAGGACTGGCTTGTCAACCAGCCCAGATATTTTTACATATGCACCAGCCCGGAGGCCCAGAATCCTGGACAGTAAGCCAAACTCTTCAACACATACTTTGGTAGCATGCTGGACCTGCCTTCCTCTGTCAACACAGTTGATTGGGTTATTTTCTTTCACAATTGATCACAAGAAGATACTCTGACCATCATGACTGGGCTTGAGTTTTTACCCGCCTTCTCAGTCACAAATGCATCTTCAAGCATCTCTTAGGGCATGCTGTCTCTACACATGACTAACCCCATATTGTAGGTGTTGATCCCCACTAGCTTCTCTACAGGAGGAACTCTAAGTTCTTCGATTTGCTAATTCAACAATCTTGTGTTGCATGCAAATACTATCAAGCCTTAAGGACTTCTTACTATAACAATTTTCCCCTCCAAAATAATTAATATTTTAAGGCACATTTTACTTCTGTAGGCTGTCATAGTCATGATCCCACTTGATGCATGCAACACCTTTGATCCATACAACATTCCACCCTTGAAATCTGTAGGGGTCTTCTCTCTCCACGTCTGTGGTAGTTTTCTCTTTTCTTTTCTTTTCTTTTTAAATATATTTTTGTTGATTTCAGAGAGGAAGGAAGAGGCTAGAGAGATAGAAACATCAATGATGAGAGAAAATCATTGATCAGCTGTCTCCTGCACACCCCCTACTGGGGATCGAGCCCACAACCTGGGCCTGTGCCCTTGGCCGGAATCGAACCCGGGACCTTTCAAAGGGAGGCTACTTGCTGGCAGAGAAAAGTGAGCATCCTCTGTTCTTGTCAGAAGCTCCATCAGGAGCTCAGGGAGGACCACCAGGGAACTCAAAAATGTAGGCAGCATAGTGCGTGGCCCTGGAGAAGACAGGAGAGATCCAGGTGTGAGAACCTTCCTTATTTACTAAAATATAGTGTACAAAATGGTTCTTGTTAATTGACCATTTTCTTTTACCTTAACCTTTTCCTGTTTGCTTCATTTCCATGCAAAAAAAAAAAAAATTTTTTTTTCTTATTCCTGAACCTCAGGAATCTCTCCTCTGGAGATATGAACTGTCTTTCTTCCAAACAATCTCTAGCTGTCTCCTGTTGGAATCCAATTTCTTTTACCTGCAGAGTTCTTGAGGACTTAAAAGTGCTTGCTGAGAAAAAGCTTTTTGTTTTCTAAATGTGCCCCTGCCATCCAAACACACTCACACAGCGTTTTCAGAAGTGAGAATATGGCTAAGTGGGAAGAAGATGGGATTTAGATGCAGATGGGCCCAGCATTATCAGCTAAGTGGCCTTGGGCCAGTTACTTATTTCCCAAACTTGCTCCTCCTTTATGGAATAAGATTATTAGTATTTATTTACCTGAAAAGAATAGCGAGATGATTAAATGAAATAATATAAATAAAGCCTATGCAACAATGACAAGCATATTTATACATATAAGTATAAATATACAGTGTAAAGGCCTTTATTTTTTTTAAAATGTATCTATACTAATAAAAGGGTAATATGCTAATTAGACCAGACGTCTGCCAGACAACCTTCCGGACAAAGCCATGGTGGTGGGACCGAGGCAGAGGTGGTTAGAGGTGATCAGGCCAGCAGGGAAGAGCAGTTAGGGCGATCAGGCCAGCAGGCAGGTGAGCTGTTAGGAGCCAATGATCCTGGATTGCGAGAGGGATGTCCGACTGCCAGAGGATCGGGCCTAAACCGGCAGTCAGACATCCCCCAAGGGGTCCTGGATTGGAGAGGGTGCAGGCCGGGCTGAGGGACCTCTTCCCCCACCCTCCCGCACAAATTTCGTGCACTGGGCCTCTAGTCCTATATAATAAAAGCCTAATATGCTAAGTGACCAGTTGGCGGGTCAGCCATTCAACCAATCAAAGCATAATATGCTAATGATGTGCTAAGGCCACTCAACACTCCCTATAACATGCACTGACCACCAGGGGGCAGATGCTCCAACCAGTATGTTAGCTTGCTGCTGGGGTCCGGCCAATCAGGACTGAGCAAGAAGGGCTGAACATGGCCTGGAGTCCTCCCATGGTCCCTCCCCGGCTGGCCAACCTCTCCCATCCCTCCTCAACCCCAATCATGCACCGGTGGGGTCCCTCGGCTTGGCCTGCACCCTCTTGCAATCCGGGACCCCTTGGGGAATATTGGAGAGCCAGTTTCAGCCTGATACCACAGGCCAGGCTGAGGGGCCCCACTGGTACACAAATTCATGCACCGGGCCTCTAGTTTATAATAATAAAGGAAATGTCCTTATACCCAGCCTAGAATTTCTATGAATGGTAAAGCTTAGAGCATCCCAAACAGGCTTGCATTATCCAGAGACAGGCTGATGAATTAGGCAGTGCAGCTTTGCTGTGGCTTAAGAGATGCTCACTTCCATTTCTTCTGCAGATGCTGATTGCCAGTGGTTGGACACCCTGCGCATGCGACAGATTGCCTCCAACACTGGTTTACAACGCTCCCAGAGCAACCCTATCCTGGGGTCACCCTTCTACCCCTACTTCAACGACCAGGATTCCTACGCCGCTGCTGTGAGGCGGACCCAGGTGCCCATTAAGTATCAACAGATTACACCCATAAACCAGTCCAGGAGCTCCTCCCCCACCCAGTACGGGCTCCCCAGGAACTTCTCTTCTCTGCACCTCAACTCCAAGGACAGCGGCTTTGCCAGTCTCACGTCCGACAACTCTTCGGAGAGGGCCCAGTACTCGGGTAGAAGTCGGAACAAATACGACCGCGGATGTGTGTCGCTCAGCTCGTCTCCTCGGGGAAGGTACAGCGGGAAGAATTCGCACTCCACGCCTTCAAGAGAGAGATACTCTGGGAAGTTCTACCGAGTTCATCCGTCTGCGCTCAATGCGCATCAGTCGCCTGACTTCAAGCGAAGCCCAAATGACCGCCACCAACGCCGGACCATCCCAGGGATGCCTTTGAACCCCGAGACTGACTCGGGAGCCGGCGAAGAGGAGAACAAAGTCAGCGAAGGAGGGTGGACGAAGGTGGAATATCGGAAGAAGCCCCACAGAGCGTCTCCTGCCAAGACGAACAGAGAAAGAGCCCGAGGAAGCTACCGCGGGAGGAGAACCTTTTGATGAATTGAACTAGATGAGTTTTCTTTCCTAAGCAAGCTGTAAAAAAAATAATTTAAAAAAATGAATGGGTTTTCATAAGATGATGCCTTCAGATAGAATTGACAAGAAGACAACTTTTCCATTTTTTTGGATTTGGGAAAAACGTTCTAATTGAAACTACTGCCAAACCAGACCCTAAATTATGGATGTTGGTGGACCAAGGATAGTAACTAGACTTAATCACAATGTAGTTACTTTCCCCCCGGAATTAACATGTTTAGAGGAGGGGATATGCCATTGTATTACCCTAACCATTGCTGGTCTGGTTAGCAAGGGCCTGGACTGGCATGAGGTTAAGTGGGGGCACTCGTCTTAGGTGCAAAATTTAAGGGAGCACCCAAAAGCTCAATAGTCAAGAGAAATAAGATGCTAATGCAATACTTAAATAAATGAAAATTAATGCCAAAAATATGCGATAAAAAAATCAAAATCCTAGATAAAGACAGAATCAATATTAATGATTTTTCTTTTTGTCTAAGGCTCCAATATGGCTTGACAAGGTGCTGTTACTGATCTTGTCTTTATTTAAAATTTTGATATTTTGTTCCACATGATTTTTGGGCATGAATTTTCTTTTTTAAAAATATAATTTTTCTTGATTATTGAGGTGTTCCGTTTTGAGGGGTTTTTGTTGTCGTTTAATGTCCCCTTAAATTTTGTGCCCAAGGCAAGTGCCTCACTTGCCTCATCCTAGTCTCAACACTACTGGTTAGTATTTATTTTAGTGAGATATTTGGGTTTTTATTATGGTCGGAGCTGAACTGAGTTAGGTTGTCATTTTTAGGCAATAAAAAATGTTACTGAACTTAATGTTGATTACGATGCATATCTCATTCATTAAGACTCATCAGAAACCAAAGATCTAGGAGATTTGTGGTTATTTTCCTAAGCAACTGGAGGCTTTTGAATATTCTTTTCAACATTTTACCAAAGGAGGAGCAAAGAGGGAAACTTGGCATGTCAGAAATCTAAAATCTGTAAGGAAACTGACACAGAGCAGGATAATAATGTCACAAGCTAAGAGCCAGAGAAACTTAAAATTACCAACATCCTTGTTCCAGCAAGACAGTAAATACTATCTTTGCAGCAAGAAAGTGCTAAGCAGCTGGGGGCAAAGAGGTAAGGGGTGCAGGTGTGAGAAAACTGCCTGCCATTTAGGATGGGAATTGTGGATCCAACTTGTGGAATTCCTCATATTTTACAAACCAAAAAGACTGGGGGGGGGGGGTACGCAACAAACTTTGTGTCAAATAAATTAATGTCACTTTCAATATATTCTGAGATTCTGTTCAACATTCACTCACCCTAAATATCAAGTGTTCCTTGCCATGCACAGGATTCACCATGCCCTGTAGAAATCCTGATGACACCCTGGTAATTTCGTGGGGTTCAGTCCTCTTTTAATAGAAATCAGTCATCAAGTACATGCGTATGTTATTCCCAGAGTGGCTGCCCTGCTCTAATTCAGTGCTTGGGCCTGGTGGGGAAAACTGTATTTGGGTAGCATTAAAGTCAAGGTTATAGGAAATGACCTTTATTTATGAGGGAAGCTGTGATCTAAACGTTGCTTCAACAACTTGATTTTATAAGTCATATTGCTTGCCATCTGCCTTTACAAGCAAAAGCAATGGGAAACGGTGAAATCCAATAGCGAGGCACTCTTTTCCATCTTGGATACCTTCTCTAAGGTTTTAAGCTCCGTTTGGACCCTTTCTCACTAAGCTTATATCAACCACAGTTTTTAGTTATGTTTCCCCTTGTTCGTGTTTAAAGTTAAAGAAAGATGGACTAATACAAGTATGCTATCTTAATGGTATGCTACATTCAAATGCAATAAAATATTTTCTTTGACTAGAATTTTTGGGTAAGTAGCTGAACACAGGGTCTTAACGGAGTCACTCTGAAAGGAACACAAAATATGGTTTTAACTAAACAAAAATGTGAATTCTGGGGGATGATTTAAAACTGGTTGAAAAGGCACTGTAAATGATTGCTGTTTTTCCCTCTTGCTTTCGGGCCATGGGTTAGAGAGTCCAAGCTGGTGGTAAAATAACTTACTGACCTCGGCCCTACTTAGTGTAGCAGCTGGTCACAAAGAGGATATTCCAACAGTCCACACAACTGGCCACTTTGTAATATCTCGTGGGAAAATACTTGTCAGCATCAATGCTCTCGGTCAAAACCAAAATAAGAACATCTAGAGTCTGCTTATTGGTTGTAAAAATAATAATAAGATTTGGATGTTCTGTCCTGGCCCGTGTTTCTCAGTGGTCAGGGTGTTGGCCCAGTCAAAAGCATATACCAGGGTTGCAGGTTCAAGCCCAGCTCCAGTTTGATGTGTCTCTCACATGGATGTTTCTCTCTCTCTCTCTTTCTCCATCTCTCTCTCTCTTTCTAAAACTCAATAAATAATAAATAAGAACTAACCCAAAAAAAAAAAGAACTAACCTGAATAATTACATAATCCTAAATATGTAAAGGAAAACATTTTAAAATATATTTTATTGATTTTTTACAGAGAGGAAGGAAGAGGGACAGAGAGTTAGAAACATCAATGAGAGAGAAACATTAGCTGCCTCCTGCACACCCACTACTGGGATGTGCCCGCAACCAAGGTACATGCCCTTGACCGGAATCAAACCTGGGACCCTTCAATCCGCAGGCCAACGCTCTGTCCACTGAGCCAAACCGGTCAGGGCTAAAGGAAAACATTTTATCAAGGGTTATTTATCAAAGATTACTTCAGATATAAATATAAACTGACAATTGTTTTCAACCAATTCATTAATTTAGTTCATAAAAGTAATAAAATTAAGCTGTAATGTTTAAAACTATGCATAGTAAAATTTAGAACAGGAAAAGCTGACCTGTGAATAATCAGATTAAAAAACAATGGGCACACACAAAACCTCTTAGTGGCACAAGTGATAATTGGTATGAACAAAAGAAAATTTGATATATGAAAATCTTCGTTGTAAAATTGAAATTGAAAAGAACTGACCTCACGGGAAGAAAATTAGTACAGTAAAAAATTTAATATGAAAATGAGAAACTATTATGTTGGGTAGAGAAATTAAATTGACATAATGGCATTCACCCCATGAAATTCTTTCTTGACAAAAATAGTTATATAGTTCTGCTTAAAAAAGTTTTTTCCCATAGATATAGAGTCAAAATTTTTCCCATGGATGTAGGTCAAAACAGCAAGATCAGAACATCCAGTAGTTCAAAATGACAGGGTCAGAACATTTTGGCTACAGCTCAGGGCATTCTGACTTAACTGCAACTGTTTCTGTTCAGAAATGCCAAATATTTTATGTCTTCTAAGTGCCTTCTTTGTAACTTACCATTTCACCCCAACAAGTTGGTACAGCTATGGCATGTATCTGGCACACTGGCTCTCAGAAACTACTCAGTTAAAAGATGCCATGATTTAGGTTGTGCCAACTTGTTCATTGAAATTTTGAATTGTAGACTCTGCATTCAGGAGGCTTATAAAAAATCTCTTGCCATCATTGGATTTGAGAAGCTACAATTAAGCCAAGATGCCTTGAGGAAGTCAGAGCATAAGACCTGGACCCAGTTCTATCTTCTTTTACCGGAACTGGTTTATGAGATTGCAGAGGTAGAATAAGTGCCAAGTTCAAAATTGTCAAGGCGTTAGTATTGCAGGTACCAGTGACTTCTTACTCAATTGCCCTTCCCCTTTGAGTAATCAGCTGGCCAAATACTACATGGCCAAAGCAAGAGAGTTAAAAAATGAAAGCAATTTATGACCTCATAGTTCATTCAAAACTAAAATCAGGATGTACTCTTCAGAACCAATGTTCTGTGTACTCAGCTGTCCCAAAGAATTTCCTTCCCTATATCCTAGATGAATGTCACTCAGCTCTCAGGGTGCAGCTGACATCTGCTTCCCCGAAGGCCTCCCCACATAGTTCCGGCCACTTCTCCATTCTGTACTCCTCCTCTGTACTCCTTTTGTCACACACTCCCTTGCACCATTACTTAACCCCTGCCATCCCCCTCCTCTGCAAGTTGTGAGAACAGTTCAGTGATGCCCACAAAATTGACAATAGGAAAATAAGACAAAGTCCAGAGAATTAATTGATGGAATGGCCACAACACTGCAATACCTCTCAGGCCTGAAAAACATATTTGTAAATCAGATGGGAGCTATGAAGCAATCCAAAGAGAGCCTGAGTCTTTTAGAAGCAGTGGCAGGGTTGCAGGTGGGTTTGGGGACAGCCAGGAGTGTCAGCCTTGGAAGCCCAGAATAAGGTTATCCACAAAGGAAAAGGTTAGCGATACTGTCCATACCAGGTCTTCATGGAGGGCATAGTCATGGAGGCCCGTGCACAGGACAGTCTTGTCCAGTAGAGCTCCTCCCAAACTGACTTGAGAATCTACCCAGTGGTAGAGAGATAAACCTGTTGTGGAGGTGGTCATATCATCCAGCTCCTGTTACCATTTGCCTTTCCCCATAGCAATCGAACACCACACGATAGCCCCACTAAATTTGCTACCATGCTTTCTCTTGTCTCCAAAACTTTTACTCCCTCCATCAAGCTTCCCCCACATTGTCTGGCTAAGTCATCCTTCAGCTCTCTGCTAAGATATCACTACCTCCAGGAAACCTTCCCTGTTCCCCACCCAGCTCTGGGGCGGGCCCTTCCTGATGTGTTCAAATAGAACCTTCTGTTTCAATCATATGTCTCCCCCTTTCTTATCATTGTCACAAAATTTGCTTGTCTGTATGCCTCACTTGACTGTCAGCTCTATGAAGGCAGGGACTATGCCTGTCTTGATCACCAGTGTATCTCAAACACGTATTTGGTACTCAGTCTATTTGTTGAATGAAAGCATTAATTGATTAGCTCATTAACCAGGCTAACAAACCATTAAATCATCTAAATTCTTGTTCTAATCTCATGCTCATTGAGGGACCTTAACAACCATCTCTGATCAACTTTAGAGGTATATTTCTAGTGTTCAGATAATTGAAATTTTTATTTTATACATAAGTCTTTTGTGAGTTTCGCCAATGGGAGTTGGCCATTAAGCACAGCTCTGAAACAGAGATTATGTTTTTAGACTTATTGCTGAGAGCAGATTCTGGGTATACCAAAGGCTCCCAACAGAAAGGTCTGTCTGTTTTTCCCAAGAAGCAGCCCCTTACATCATAGTGAACTCATTTCCATTTTGAACTTTACCTAGTGTAGTACTATCAAAGCAGGCTTTCAATAAACACTTGTCACAGGAATAAAAGACAATAGAAACACTATGTAAGAAATTCACACACAGACTCTTTCTTTTTAGATATTTATAGAATTTCATTATATCACTTTTCACTTCATGGCCCCATAGTTCTATTTGTTGTTGTTGTTGTTTTAATTAATATGTGGGGGAGGAAAAATAGTTTTCCCTCTATACTTCTAGGATCTTGGCTGAAACCCTCTCCACCCCCATAATAAAAGATAGATTAAAAGGAGAAAAACAAATAGAAATGTGATGACATGTCTAACTCCTGTATACCAGGGAGATACCCAGGAACAAGGAATAACTCCCCGAAATGGCCCACGCCATCACCTTAAATACCATCTCAATCTAAAGACAAAAGCAGATGTTGGTGAGTAGGGGAGGGAGCCAGGTATGGGGCTGACCAGGAAAAGCACAGCAAACAGAGTAAGGTTGCTAGACAGATTTAAGTCATTGCCTTGTCCACCGATGAGAGTTTCTAGAGATTTGGTTATCCTTCTCTTTCTTTACAAATGAAGCCCTTATATCTTTTACAAACAGGTAACTTTACTTGCCTTCAGAGCTTCTGTGTCTTCAGTTTCTTAAAAATAATCAGCCTAAAATAATCCTTATGACAAAGAGGCGTATTTTAGGGCAACAAATTCTGGTGCCCTTCTGATATCAATTGTTCCTAATCCTAGTGGGTTCTACAGTCCTGCTTCGGCTGCTTCTGCAGCTTCACTGAAAGCCTGACCTGGCTGTTTCCCCTTTTTGTACCCAGAACACCAGGCACACACACTCCTGATACCAGATGATGCCTGTTCTGGCTGAGACTGCGGGAGACTTAGTGTTGGTTCAGGGACAATTCAAGATTTGTCAGCTGGCTGTGACTGATTATAAAGATGTCCAAACTGCCTCCTTTGCTATGTGTAAGCAATTTAATTTTGTGCCTAATTTTAATCTGCAGTGTACTGTATGTTTGCATCTGCTGTGTTAAAGCATTCATTAGCATTTAAAGGGGAGCTGATGGTATTGATCACTCTTATTAAAACCAAAAACAATCATGTGGCATTCTCTTCAACCACTGAAGCCACAGCCAAAGTTTATGTACTCAAAACACCAGCAGGAAGAGAAGATGCGATATGAAAGCAGGGATTTTAAAGTGGCATCTGTTACAAGCATTTATGGTTTGGCACCACTCTCTCCACCCCCAGCTTCTCAGATTTTGAGCTTCTTGAAGCTAGGAGACTTATTTTTTTCCCCGGAATTTCTACCACCTGGCACAGTGTCTGGCACGAATAAGTTTTCAATAAATTTTCTGATGAGTGAATAAATTAAGGAGTAAAGATGAAACAACCAGTGCATGCTGTAAAAACGTTTATTTTATTTTTTTAATAGCCATTCTAACAGCTACATATTGCTATGCAAGAAAACTCAGTGGCTTAAAATAAGCAGAAACATTTGTTATCTCGCACAGTGTCTGTGGCTCAGGAATTCGGGGTTGGTCAGGTGACTGATCCTGGCTTGGGTTTCTGAGGAAGTCAGTCCAGGTGTTCACTGGAGCTGCATTCATCTCAAGGCTTGACTGGCACCGGAGGGTCTGCTTCCAAGACAGTTCTCTCCATGGTTGTTGGCAGGAGTCTTTAATCCCGTCTCATGTGGACCTTTCTACGTGCTCAAGTGTCCCCAGGACATGGTGTCCAGATGCCCCCAGATTGATCTAAGAGGATAAAGGGAAAGCCACCATGTCTTTTATGACTTAGCCTCAGAAGGCACACTCAGTCACTTCTGTAAACCCCACTGTCTACGCAGGTCAGCCCTATTCACTATGGGAGGGGACCACACAAAGGTATGAATATCAGGAGGCAAGAATCACTGGAGGGTCATCTACCGCAGACACTGTTAAAAATCCCTGTACTCCCCAATTGTAATTTGCCGTCTTCTTTCCTGAACTTTGCATTATCTGCTTACTTTACATTTCCCACAATCTAAATTTTGAACTTGAGCATACTTTAATTTAGTGTTCGAGCCAGAAGGCATCTTAAAGACTATCTCCAGAAGATTAATGTCTTCATTTTGCAGCTGAAAAAAAAAATCTGCAGGGGTGAAGCACCTGTCTGGTCACCCAGTGGGTTACAGGCAAAGGCAGAGCTCAAGGCCAGCCAGCTCCTCCTACACTGTTCTCCTGGAAGCCCAATGCTTTGTGAAATGTTTAGTCACGTGGGAAATTGGTGTTCATGAGGTCTGGCAGCTCTAAGTTAACACTTATTTTATGTTGGTGTAGTTGAGTCTTCTTGAGTCTCCATGGAGATTGGGAAAGTCTTGGTGGGTTAGTAGGTATGACTAAATGCTTCTAAAAACAAAACATTGAGGCAATTACATTTCCTCTTTCTTTCACCAGGCCTATGTTGGTTTCCTCTGGATTCTGTGGTGCTTTCAAGAGACCCTTTGTTTTATGGAATAAGTATTTCTAACAAAGTTGTCTGTAAAATACATTTTATTGTTCAGTTCAGGCAAGCAAACATTTGCTGAGCTCCTTCCGTGTGTTAGGCACTGGCCCTGCATTCCCTCTGATTTCCGTTGTTAAATCAGAAACAAGTCTCAGAGGTAAGAGGAATTATTTTCCTATAGACTAAATTAGAAACTTGGAAAGAAAGAGGTGGAAAAAGAAAAATCGTTTGTTTTATGGGACAGAAATAATTTATTCCCTACTCTTTAGCCAGTTCTTTGGCCCCCTCTGTATACCATCCCACTCCATTCCTTTCCTTTAACTGTATGCATTTCATTCTTACCTGGGGGACCTGTGGCTCTGAATTTCTCAGAACTTAGCTTACCCACTTATTCTTTCTCTTTGTCTAAGAAATGACAAAATCTCACTAGTCCCTGTATTTAATATAACACACTCAATAGTGATCTTTCCTTAAATTTGAACCATTACAGCAAATCATTATCTTAATTTATCAGAGGTCAAAATGAATTCACTAAAAATGAGAGATCCAATTCTATATGACCACTACTCCAAAAGCCCTTACTTCTTACCAGCACAGATGAAGAACCAAGGAGACGCAAAAGGAAAATTACAACACCTACTTGTTTTACAGAAGTTTCACTATAAGAAGCAGAGTCCCATTGTAGCTAGTTCAAACACAGTTAAATTGATTGTGTTAACGTAAAGAAAAAAAAAACAACACATTGAAACCTGTAAAGAATTTTTGTGAGTTTATTTGAGCCAAACTGTAGACATATGCCGGGAAGCATAACCTCAATGAACTGAGATAATGCTCCGGAGAATGGCGGGTTATGTCTGTATTTATACATTGCAATCAAAGGAAAGGGACGTAGGTGGGTTACATGAAATCCATTGGTGATAGATTAAGGAGGTGGGATAAAGCAAAGCAGGGGAAACTTCTAGGATAGGATAAAAAGTGAAATGATGGACATATGCTTCTTTTACATAGATGGATAGAGGATAGTTTAACACAACTAACAGTTAATAACAATAACAATGAGAGAATGTCCTGGTGCCATTTGTTGTGCCCCGAGGGGCCTAGAAAAAAGGGAAGTTACAAGTTACCCAGACATTTCGCAGATACGTTATCTTAGAGGCAAAAAGACAAATGGGCTCAGTCAGTGGTTCTCAACCTATGGGTTGCGACCCCTGAAAATACATCCTGCATATCAGATATTTACATTACGATTCATAACAGTAGCAAAATTACAGTTATGAAGTAGCAATGAAAATAATTTTATGGTTGGGGGTCACCACAACATGAGGAACTGTATTAAAGGGTCGCGGCATTAGGAAGGTTGAGAACCACTGAAGTTCATCTTCATCAGGGAAAATACTGGCCTAGACATGACTACCCACTATAACCTGTTTGTAGTTAAATATTTAATTTTCAGACCATCTTTTGTGGTTATTTTAGGTCTCTGAGTTTGCAAGACTGCCATGCAGGCCTCCCCTGAGCTTGTCAGGTTATCATGTGGCCCCTTTCGTCCACAATTGTAACATAAAATATATCATGGAAGAAATAATTATGGTTGGGAGTTAACATTAATTCAGTGATCACTATATGCCACGCCCAGTTCTAAGCCCTTCCCTCACTTATTCTCCACAATCAACCCCTTAGGTAGATTCTGTTATTACCTCCATTTTACAGTTAAGAAAACCGAGGCATAGAGAGCATGGCTATTTGCCCAAGGTAATTCAAGGAGTGTCACTGTTGCAGGATAGAACCTCACAAAGACTGCTGTTGGAGGGCTGCTCAGAACTCAAGGAGGGTCTAAAGGCCTGGGTAAGGTTGCTAGGTACTTGCCCCCAAGCTCTACCATTAATGTAACTCAGACATGCCCACATGGCTGCTGCTTCCCATGTCACCAGTGTAGGATGTTTGCTGCCCCCACTTAACTGCCTGAAAGATTATAGATAGAGAGCCTGTTCTAGGAAGAAAAGCTATCACCAGAGATGACTACAAAAATAGGGGCTAGTTGAGATGGGGGCGCTCAGCAGGGCTTGCAGGCCCAAGTCTTCTCAGTGTCCCATTGTCCCTGCATGGCCCAGAAAACATTTGTTTACCAAACACATGCTTCTCCACCTTCGTGTGAATTGCCTTCCTCCCCTTTGAAGTCCCACACTCAAACCCCTTCTCCTTGGTTCAGAATAGCATATACGTCCAAATTGCCTGACTGCTTGTGGGCCCCCATATTCTTATGGAGCCCCTGGATGTCTGAAATTAAATTTATTTTTTTTCTGCTGTTAATCTGTCTCATATCAGTTTATTTCTTAGACCAGCTACTAGAAGAACCTAGAAGGGTAGAGGAGAAATTTTTCCTCCACAACAGTTGGTGTCGTTAGAGAATCAACTTTAATGGCCAGACCACCCCACCCCCCACCCCCCACTTCTCCACAAGGCGGCTGCAGCTGAGAGATCCTGGGACCTCTGACTATGTCAGCATCCTGGATCTCTGTCTGCAGGCCTGGTGGAAACAAAACTGGTGAATCCTTTTTCTCTCTTTCTAAATTCAGATTAACAGGAGAAAATAGTTATGGAACTATTTCCTTGGGCTTTGTAAAATTTTACTTTCTCCTGTTAATGTGTCCTGAATCAATTTAATTCTTAGACCAGCTGGAAGAACTTCTAAGGCAGTGGTTCTCAACCTTCCTAATGCTGCGACCCTTTAATACAGTTCCTCATGTTGTGGTGACCCCAATTTCATTGTTACAAATTGAACATAATTAAAGCATAGTGATTAATCACAAAAACAATATGTAATTATATATGTGTTTTCCGATGGCCTTAGGCGACCCCTGTGAAAGGGTCATTCGACCCCCAAAGGGGTCGCGACCCACAGGTTGAGAACCACTGTTCTAAGGAGAGAGGACAATTTTTTTTTCCTCCCCAACAACAAAAACTGCATTTATGACAAGACTCACTGGATGCAGTGGTTTGGTTTCCCAGTAGTTTGAACAGAGAAAAATGACGACAGAATTGAGTAAGGGAGGCACTATATTCATGATAAAAACAGAAACTTTACTTCAAAAATCATCATTCTTTGTATCTAATTAATGTTTTTGTTTGATTTTTTAAATATTTAATTTATAAATTTGCTTCAGTTATATCATTGAATGACAACTATAAGGTAAGGGGTTTATGCTTCTTTAGATGGTGGTACTTATTTTAAAGAAACATTATAAACAAAGTAAGTTAATAATGCTGGCAGAACGTAGCAATTCTTTTCCTTTAAAAGGATACCATACATCACTCAAGTTTGAGGAATGCTGATTTAGGTCATTTTCAGATGGTAGACAGGAGACCCTGAAATATAAAGCATCTTCTGAGCTACTTAGAGGAGCTATGACTTATTCATTCCCAGTGCCCGGAACCTAGATCCTCAGTTCACTGTTGTTGAACTCAAGTGCCCAGGACCACAGCAAGATGGTAACAGAGCCCAGACTAGCTGTTTTACCTGCCTTCTTTCCTAAACTCCACACTGGCAGGCTTGTCAGTCCTTGCCTATCGGAATCGCTGATTCCTTTCCTTTTTTTTTAGTTGAAGTATAGTTGACATATTTCAGATGTCCAACATGTTGATTTGGCACATTTGTATATTATGATTGCCATTGTAATGATAATTAGTGCCTTTATCATGTCACATAATTATCATTTCTTTTTAAAGGTTGGGATAAGTACAATCCATGGTTTCCCAACTTTTCCCTGCCTATTCTTTTGTTGTTGATTGTTGTTAAATCCTCACCTGAGGATATTTTTCTCATTGATTTTCACAGAGACTGGAAGGGAGGGACAGAGAGAGAGAGAGAGAAAGAGAGAAACATTGATGTGAGAGAGACACATCGACTGGTTGCTTCCTACCCGTGCCCCAACTGAGGGCGGGGAGCCAACCCAAAACCCAGGTATTGGACCAGAAATAAACCTGAGACCTTTGGGTGCTGGGGCCAACGCTCTAACCACTGATAAACACTGGCCAGCGTCTCTCTCCTAGTCTTAGTAGCAGAAATAAATGTAACAACAATTTAACTACAGCTTACTATGTGACCAGTGCTTTATCGACAACATCTTATTTAATGTTGAATTAAATTCCTCAAATCTTGAGTTGTCCAGTTTGTTTTGTTTCCCATTTTGTTTCCCATTCTTCGTGTTGTTGAAGAAGTTTCTTTAGCGAGGCAGCTTTTCAAGATGAATGGCTCCCGAGTGGTCCTGAAGGGTGTCACTTTCAACCTGAACCAGGCTATCACATCTATTTGCTGGGATGAGGAATTAATGATACTTGTCCAGTCATTATCTTGAGAGCTTTTTGTTGTCCTTAAAAAGAGACAGTTCATTGACTGTGGTTTGGTTCTCAATAAAAGACCGTTTACATGCTAGTGGAAACCTTTGTATTTTTGAGTGCTCTGCTGTGAGCTACTTTCCTTAGCCAAGTTCCTTGAAAAAAAACACACACAAAAAAAAAACCACACTGTTCCTCTTCTCTCAATCGATCATTTTTATGAAGGCCAGTTTCTCAAACAGGCAGGAAAAGTGTCAAAGGTAACAAAGCTCTTCCTTTATGCAGTGCTTAACCTCCAAGCCACAAATGCCCCGGCCCATCACCGGCCCCATAAACCCCTTGTCACTGCATGGACGCCTTTATCTCTGTTTCGCAGAGGTGAAAAGATTTCCCTGGAGGTATCGGAAACATCCAGAGTGCTGTCCAAGTTGGAAAGCAGAAGAACTTAAATTTAGCCCTTAATTCAGATCACTGTGGCCCCACGCACAATCCTGTCATTGCAAGACTGATTCCAATCATAGCAACAGAGGAAAACAACATTGTAGTGGGTGGAAAAGTTTCCCTTGACCCTCTTAGTTTCCCTGGCTGGGTCTGAAAATTAAACTGACAACGACAGATTAATAGGAGAAAAGCATACATGTATAATAATGCATATCTTAAAAGAGAATTTCTCAGAATACCTTAAAAGAGAATTTCTCAGAAAAAATTCCTGTTGCCAATCGCTTCTATTAAATGGGATAGGTATCTCAAATATTGTTATTTACTACAGAAATGTCTAGGCATATCTAAAAGATATATTTATTCTGCAGCTCCCTAGCACAGATGTTATATCAAGATTGAAATAAGTGCCCTAGCTGGTTTGGCTCAGTGGATAGAGCGTTGGCCTGCGAAAGGTCCCTGGTTTGATTCCAGTCAAGGGCACATGCCTGGGTTGATCCCCAGTAGGGGGCGTGCAGGAGGCAACCAATCAATGATTCTCTCTCATCATTGATGTTTCTATATCTCTCTCTCCCTTCCTCTCTGAAATCAATAAAAATATATATTTTTAAAAATAACATTGATTCTAGTTTAAAACAAATAATTAAGAACACAAAAACATAAATATAAAGCAATGGTCATTAACACACTGTCCCGTTCAAATCCTCATTCCTGAGTTTGCTGATTCCAGCATTTGAAAACCAAACATTAAAACATTACTATTAACAGGCAAGGCCAGGAAAAGAAATCCCATCACTGCAACCCTCCGGGGTTCAACCATTAGCCTTGGGGAAACCTGTACATTTGCCAAAGGCGAGTTGGGTCGAGGGTAAGGAGCGCCCCCTTAGCACAGCTGCTGGTTGGACCCACTGAAAGTTCTGGCTCATTTACCAAAGTAAACAGAACCGAGAACTAAAACCAAACAAAATAAAGAAGTTTAATTTTTTAAAGGTCATTTTGGGGATAATTTTCCGTCTCCTAACTGAAGGGTAGCTAAAAGTGCTGCCCCAAAATACGCCTCTTTGGTACAAGGATTTATTTTGAGCTAATTATTTTTAAGAAACTGTAGATGCAGAAGCTCTGAAAACAGAATAAAAATCACTCTTTTGTAAGGGAAATCTACATTTAGAAAAGAAATTTACATTAGAAAGAGGGCCTAAACCAGGAAGCGAGCAGTTCCCAGGTAATTGTTTCGCCTGAGGGGCTTACCTGCAACCTTTGTTTACCAAGCATTCCTCTTCTCACCTGCCTCTGAATTGCTTCCCGCTGTGAAGTCCCAGCTCCTATCCTGGTCCTGAGCTCAGAAGGGTATATAAATCTCAATCCTCTGGCCATCTTTTGGGTCTCATTTTTGAGTGGGGTATACTGTAATTAAATTGTTTTATTTTTCTCCTATTCATCTGAGATTACTCCAAAAATAAAAATGAGATGTATGTAAACTACTCAGTTTAGAGCTGGTTCCTGCCATGGGACCAATAAATTATAACTTTTCTCTTTGTTGCTATTAGTATTTTATTAGATCAAACTAACATGGCCAGGCCTGAGACAGATGGTAAAGCTCTCCTCTGATTTTGACCAGGTAAGCACCTACACACTTGTTTCGGTCTTTCTGTTCATCCTTTTTATTTAAATCATTCTCCTCAGTGAAACAGGAATTTTTGGAGGTGAAAAAGACAGGTTTTAGGAAATTTTAGAAATTAAGGGGACCATGGAGGAAGCACAGGGCTGCAGAGCAGCAGACGGTATATTTCCATAGAATAGGGAAGCTGAAAAGCTGCAATAGGTACATTTCTATAGAATGAGGGAGCTGGGAACAGCAAAATGTCTACACTTACAAAATGAAGAGAAGGAAGCCCTTCATCCAGAAGGAGAAGAGGAAAGCCCAGGGGGAATAGGAAAACAGTAAGGAATGAGGAGGGTGGAGAACCTCATGTGTCCCCTGTAAGGTTCAACCTTTGAGCCCAGGAGTTGCTATGGTAACCAGCCCAAGGGAGTAGTGGCCAGTCCGAGGGGATGTCAGGGCACTGGGATCTGCAGCCTTTATAAGCCCTGGGGAAAAGGATCTCAGTGGGACCCTTTCCCCCTCCCCACGTGGGAGCCCATTCTGTGGGGCTCTTTCCCTCTCCCCATGTGGGAGTCTGTACTTGTTCTTCAATAAATATCCACCTTTGTTATATCACTTTCTGTCTGTGGATTCATTCTTTGATTCCGGCGGACAAAGAATCCGGGTTCCAGTCCAAAAATTCTGTTTCATCAGCCCTTTTTTGTTGTTTAGTTTTGTTTTTATATTGCTTTAAGGATACTCTGTTAGTAGTGGATCGATTTTTAAATTCCTTAAAATTTCATCATCTAGTCAGCTCCCCCCTCACCCCCCACTGCCCCAGGGACTAGGTTGTATAAGTTTGTATTTTCTTAAACACTAAATACCGTAGTGGCTTGGTAAACTGAATAAAATTCTATACATTTTTAATGGATCCCCAAGATTCCAATCTAATATTCTGATATTATTGCATGAAAAAGTCAAGTTATAAAAACCAGTGTGTGTGTGTGTGTGTGTGTGTGTGTGTGTGTGTGTGTGTGTGTTGACAATAAAGTTTGGAAAGATATGCAGTAAAATATTATCTTTGTTTATCTCTGGGTGGTGGGATAGCAGGTGCTTTGCAGCATTTTCTCCTGGTTCTGCTTTTTTGTTTTAATACTTCAAAAACGAAGGTGAGTTATTTGTACCTTTTTTCAGTTAACTTAAAATGTACTTATATAAATATTATAATCTAAAATCTTCAGATAAACTGACTAGAGAGAGCTTTCTATCTCTGCAGCCCAGTGAATTCATTTTGTATCTCACTAGGGCCTGAAGGAATCACACCAGTTATTCACAATGTGCCCAGTTTGCTGTCTGCCCCCCTAATTCTTGCCAGGCATTTTTGAGGGGTAACCAACAAACCTTAGTACAAAGAGATACCACTGCCACTGAAAAGGCCCTCTGTGCTCTTATCAGATGTGAACTGACAATTTCACCTTTGGGACTGAGACAGCCCTAAATGTCAATCCCTCACTGAGGGTATCGTTAGACACACACCCCCATCTACAACATGGGTACA
Organism: Myotis lucifugus; assembly: GCF_000147115.1. Lineage (NCBI taxonomy): Eukaryota > Metazoa > Chordata > Mammalia > Chiroptera > Vespertilionidae > Myotis > Myotis lucifugus. The sequence continues at coordinate 9,214,374 of NW_005871053.1, read as the reverse complement.
AGGACCCTGACTTCACAGGAGAGTTGTGAGTATTGGGGATGAGTGTAACACTCCAGGAGCCAACATTCAACGAATGGAAGCCATTGTAATTCCTCTCTGTAGGTAAAAGAGGCCTTTGCATACCTCATAAGTGTGAACATCTTTGAAAGGAAGGGCCTCCTCACACAGCCTTGCCAGTGGCCGGGAACCAGTTGCACTTCTTTGGTGTTGCAATGATGAAGGTGCATTGCCTCTTCAGATAATACTATTTACATATCTATATTTTTACATACATCTAAAGTCTGTATTTAGTTCAACCTCTTTGAGTGGTTTAGCAGCTGACAAAATGACTACCAAATCAGAAATGTTATTTATTGCTAATCCCTGAATAATTTAGTGTTTGTCTTGCTTACCCATCCAATTTACTAACCTCCTGTATTCTTAAAGAGCTTCTCCCTTTCTAAATAATTACATTGATAAAATACTTCTTTAGCAGTGTTCATTTCAGATTTCTCAAGACCTCTGAATCTGTGTTGTTGTTGTTTTTTTTTAAAAAAAAAACAATTACCTTCTAAGTCTTTATCTCTGAAACTCTTAGGCTTCAGCCAGAGGCCTCTCAAATCAGACTGCCTTAGCTCAAATCCAGCGTACTATTTCAAACTGTGTGACAAGTTACTTAACCCCACTGTGTTTCTGTTTCCTCAACAGCATAGCATCTATCCTATCTAACAGGTAAAGTGCTTAGAATGGTGAGAGCCTGGCATATAAGTAGCTGCTATTATATGTGAAGTAGACTTCACGAACATTTGCAACTCTATCCGTCCATCAGAGTGGCAAACTGCCTACATGCATGATTGTGTTTCAAAAGATAACCATTGTCAGAAAAGCATTAATGTGCATACAATTGTCATAGTGAAGAAAACACAGCAGACATAGACAGCCTCAAGTGATTTCTGTGACGGATGTTCCTGGAAGTTGAGTGGCAGAACGTGAATCTCTCTCGTGGAGAAACTTGGTGAGGGGGTTTCCAAGAAACTACAGTCATAACTAGCTGGCTTTGCCTCCAGTCAAGTTCAGTCATCTTGGATGTGTATGAATGCTGAGTCCCTGATTATTTGTTTAATCCTGGTCTTACTCTCCTTCCACCCCGCCCCCCACAGCAGATGTCCCCACAAATGTGGAAGTACTTGAGGAAGACTAGCAGAAGCTGTCCCCTGACCTGTAGCTGGAAATTGCTGAGCTGATTGAAGGGCACAGAGTTTCTTCAACAGCCTTGGTTCCTCCTTCCCCTCTGAGCTGTCACTCATAACCAGGATGTCTGTGCGCCAGCACCAGGGATGCCCCTGTTACCAGGCGTGAGCCATGCTGCTGAGGACCAGACTTTGGCCTCCTAAGCCTATGTTTTCCACAAACCCAGTTCCAAGGGTACTGAGGATGTACCTCAAAGATCCTCATGTGAATTTTGAGTTCCATAGTGAAATGCCCTCTGACCTAATTACTCTTACTACCCTGGGCTACAAAAAACAAGTGGCTTTATTTGGTAATTGACAGGGGAAAAAACCTGAGCCAGAAAGACCTCTTGACATTTCATATCAATAAATTGGAAGAAAGAAAACCATGCTCCTCTGGAAAATAAAATAGAGATCAGCAGAGCTATTTGGTGATGGGCTCCAGGCAACAGGGAAGCCTTTTGGTCTGGCTTTTTATTCTAGTAAACTTCCAGAGCACCAGAATCACATCGCTGGTTGTAACAGGTTGGAGGTTATGTAGGAGGAGTTTTCTATGTCTAAAGTTAGTAACGGTCTGTGGAGATTATATTTAACCACGTGTAAAAGCTGGTGTGGAAAAACAAAATAGGCTCAATGTTAGACCCCGCTGGGAAGTACCAGCACGGTTTAACTGAATACGCCAGGGGCAGCCCAACGTCCAGCTGTCCCTTCTGCAGATCTCCAGGGTGCGTGACTTCTCCCGGTGACTCTCTGGCCTTCCCTAGGTATCCAGACTCTCAGAGTTTGAGTTCCTTTCTCAAAATTCCTACACTGCTTATGGCCTGATGTTTACAGTCTCACCGTTGATTTTAATACAGAATATTTAAATAGAGTTAAAATGGTCTTTCTATAGGTTGATCTTTCCTCACTACACAATAGCTTTCTCTTCATCACAGTGATTGATGATATCCTTTGAATATCCAATAATTCCACGAAAGTCATAGGCACAGAGAAGCTCACACTGACAATTCAAATAATGATACCAGTGTTCAGACGTCAGACCAGGCAGCCTACTTTTTCTTATCACATATCAAAAGGCAAACAAAACATGTCCTTTTATAAGACAAAATGCACTTAAATATTTAGATATTACTCTGGTATGGTAACCTGGTGACCTGGTTATATTCCAGTTCTGCAAATTCTCTGTGTGACCTTGGGCAAATTAATGTCTCTGTGTTATAGTCTTAATTCAATGAATCCGTCATTTAACAAATCTTTCATTATTTGATGTGCACAGAACATGGTGGTAGAAAGGAAAACAAGGTTTCCTCAAATCTCTTTTCCAACACATATAATTGAAGTTTTTATTTCTGTGATTTTATTTGGAAAAGCTTTCCTTTTGTTATTATTTGAATATTAATCCCTTCTTTTTTTAATCCTCACCCAAGGATATGTTTTCATTGATTTGAAAAACAGAACATGGGAGAGAGAGAAACATCAATCAGTTGCCTCCCTGAGGCACCCCTGGGATCTAACCTGAAACATTTTCCGTGTAGGGGTTGATGCTCCAGCTAACTGACTCACCCAGCCAGGGCTATTCATTCCTTCTTCATAGCACTCTGTTCTTGTTTAATATCTTCTCATCTCTCTGGGGTTATTAATGCCATTTATTTTACTATTTATTTTTTCCCCTATAGAATCTGTTTTCACCAAGTTGCTTTTTCTCTATTTTTTGTTTTATTTTCTGTCTCTCTCACATCAATGTTTCTCTCTCTCTTCCTCCCTTCCACTCTCTCTAAAAAAAGGAAGAAAATTCAAAGGCTTAAGACCTTCAGTCCACTGCCATTGTTAGAATCACATTTTATAACTTGAATGTAAAAGTTGTTGAAAATACAACTTTTGAGAATTCTAAGAGGTTCTATCTTTGGTTCCCTGAGATGTTTTTATCCTTATAGATTGTCAAATTTTGTAAAAGTCAATATAACATGTTCAATTCCACTTCTGATCTATGTTTTTTATTTGATTTTTGCTTTCTATTTCCAACCATTGTGAAGGTAGCTTTAAAACACCTCTATAAATTCATTTGTTTGAATGTCTCTGATGAAACTTCAATTTCAGGAATATCTATATAAAAGAATACCTTTCTTTTTTTCTGCATTGATCTTGATCCTGAGGAGAGTTATAAATTTTTCTTTTAAGTCATCTGACTCTAGTCCTGGATCAGGTCAATATGACCTGAACAGTAACACTTTTGTTATCCAAAGAATATAAAGAAAATAAACCCCTAGGGAGACAGCCTTGACTAGAGATGAGAAGAAGGGGCTGTCAGGATGATAATCCAATTAATCAGCTCTCCTTTTTCTAAACTCTGCTACCAGTCCTTTCTTCCCTGGCTTTTCAATGGTTGGTATGACAATGTGGTGCAAATACTTATTTATATAGTGAAGGCAAAATTGTATTTTCTTAAGTAACTAGGTTTCAGTCAGTCCACTGTGGTGTAACTGGTTATTTGATCTATTTTGAAGGATGGGACTGAAGAAAAAATTCCTGATAATTCTGTTAAAAGCCTGGTTTTATGAACATATGTCCTTGCTGTCTTTTTTGGCTGGTGGTATGCTAACATTGAATTACACTAAAACACAGATTTTGGAATACTTAAATAAATACCTTTGAAGAGAAGTCAATGGCCATTTGTATTGTATGCTTCTGTATAATGTATGTTTTAAAATTGTTTTTAAAATTTTTCTGTTCATCTTTGGTCTTCAGAAAATTTACCAAGGATATCACAGATGTAGTTTTTTTCATATTTATCCTGTGTGGGGTTTGCTGAGTTTCTTGAATCCATTAATTTGGGAAATTTTCTCCCTACTTTCCTCTAGAACTCCAATTACCCAAAGGTTGGAATTTTTTATATTGCCCCATAGGTCAGTAAACCCCTGTTCTAATCTTTTCCTTTTTTCTTCCCAATCTTTTTCCTCTCTATTCTTCAGAATGGATAAATTCTAATCATTATCTTTATGTTCATTATTCTTATATCATCTGTAGCCTGCTGTTCAGCCCATCCATTAGATGTTATATTTAGGTTACTTTATTTTTCAGCTCTAGAATTTCCATTTATTTTTGTTTTTTATATACTTTTGATGTCTCTACGATCTCTTATTTGTTTGTTAATTATAAGATATTATCCTTTGTGTCTGTGAGCATAGTTATAATAGCTGTTTTGCAATCTTTGTTTGCTAACTTCAACATTTGGGGAATCTTGAGGTCAGCCTGCATTGATTGCCCATGAACCATGTTTTCTTTTGTTCCCCTATGTCTAGTGATTTTGGATTTTATTCAAGACAGTATAAATAATCATTGTAGAGATTCTGGATTCTGTTCTATTCTTCCAAAGAGTCTTGCTTGTTTATTTTAATACAAAGTTAACTAGGCATGCTTCAAACTTTAAATTCAGACTCCCCTGCTGTTGGCAGCAGCTGAAATCTCTGCTTGGTTCTTGTAGCCATGGAAGAAATTCTTGGATCTGTCCTGTAGCAGCTTTATTTTTTAATTACTTTTATTTTTATTTTTGAGACAAATGTAGATTCACATACAGTTATAAAAAATAATAAGAGACCCCATGTACCCTTTAACGAGTTTCTCCCAATAGTAACTTCTTACAAAACTATAGTACAGTATCTCAATCAGATTCTGATATTGATACAGAACATTTCCTCCTAGCCAGTGTGGCTCAGATTGTTGAGCGTTGTCCTGTGCACTGAAAGATGCTGGGTTCGATTCTCAGTCAGGGCACCTACTCAGGTTGTGGGTTCAATCCCTGGTCAGGGTGTATGTAGGAGGCAATTGATCAATGTTTCTCACATCAATGTTTCTCTTTCTCTTTCCCTCTCCCTCCTTCTCTCTCTAAAAAACTCAATAAAAAATAATTTTAAAAATACACACAGAAAGATACAGAATATTTCCATCACCATATGATTCCTTATAGCCACACCTACTTCCCTCCTGCCCTCATCTCCTCCTTAACACCTGGCCACCACTATTCTGTTCTCCATTTCTATGATTTTGTCATTTCAAAAATAAATGGACTTACACAGCATGTAACCTTTTGAGATTGGCTTTTTTCACTCAGCACTGGGGGATAGGGCCTAAGCTGGCAGGCAGACATCCCCTGAGGGGTCCTGAATTGCGAGAGGGTGCAGGCCAGGCTGAGGAACACCCTCCTCCAGTGCACGAATTTCATGCACCGGGCCTCTAGTGGCACATAATCTCTACAGCCACAAACACGTACTCACTTCATGGGCCATCAGAAACTAAAAAAAAGAAATCCAGAATTGCCATCTGGCCCAAGGGGACACAGATCCAGCCTTGGAAGATCTGGCATTGCTGTCCCTTGGTAAGTGTCACCCAATGTGAAAGCAAATAACTCTGAAGGATGCCCAGGCTAGGATAGGAATCTCCTAGAACACTTGTGAAGTTTGGGCCCAAAGGGATGTTTTGGAGTGGGGCAGAATGATTCCACTCAAATGGTCTCCAATGGGCCTGGTGAAACTTGTCTCTCCTGAGCTGTAACTCAGCATAGGCCACGCCCTTTGTGATTTAATGACACAATTGTAAAGATGGGGGTGGGGGAGAGGCTTTTCCTGCCTCAGAAAGACCAGCATCTGCAGCTACAAGTGTCACCAAACGTCTGCATTAGTGACTGAGGAGATGATGGGGTGTTGTGAGCAGAAATGGCAAGGTGCTTTGCTGACTAGGACCACAGAGTAGGGGAGCAGAAAAGAGGCACTGGCACGTGCAACAGGAATGATGTGATGGAAACAGAGGGGATCACATGAGCTTCTTCGGCTAGAATTTGAAAGGCCTAAGGAGTTTGCGTTGTATCCTAAAGGCGATAGGGTTTTGAGCAAAGGAACATTATTATAAAATTGGCATTTTAGAAACATTATTCTGGCAGCAACCGAAGATTGTGCAGGAAGGGAGCAAGAAAGCTGGATCTGGGAAAAGAGTTTGGAAGCTATTCCAGTTGAGAAATGATGAGGGTCTAAATTAATGTCATTCAAGTAGGATTAGAGGAAGGGGGGAGCATAAACCTGGATATAAGAGAGATTTAGGAAGTCAGAGAGAGCAAGCATAAAACCAGTGGGAGAGGAGTATAAAATGATAGGATTGAAAAAGAGACTTAGAATGCAGTCATTACAAGGAAGAGAATGCCATTGGTTTCCTCAAAAACAAGCCAAAGAGCTCCATTCATCATGCTGTAAAAGTTTGGATATATGCTGTGTGTGTGCCAGGATAGTGAAAAGTACTGTTATTTGGTTTATTAAGTTGTAATTATTAAACACTGTTATAGCAAAAAAGAAGCTGTGAATTATGATGACTTTATGGGCTATTAATAGTTCTATCACATTTCCAACTAAAAACTGTAACCCCAATAATCAAAAGAAGCTAGAAGTAAAAGTACAGTATTGAAATTATATAATCATTAGGGTGATAACAATGTATAACAAAGACCTCACATTAGTGTACTTGCTTTGTCTGTAAATATTCACTCTGTGCCCAGTGCTATACCAACATATATGAACCGAAGGCAAGAAAATGGGGATCTGGTTTTTTTGGAGCAAGGCACATAGTAGGCTGAGCTCATCTTACAATTAATTTGATCCTCAGAAATTTACTTTTAAATTGTCTCATTTAATAGACACATATACTTAATATACATAAATATTTTAATACTTTCATATATTTTAATATGTGTAGTAATAAATATTTAAAAGGTACTATATCGCCGAAACCGGTTTGGCTCAGTGGATAGAGCATCGGCCTGCGGACTCAAGGGTCCCAGGTTCGATTCCGGTCAAGGGCATGTACCTGGGTTGCGGGCACATCCCCAGTAGGAGATGTGCAGGAGGCAGCTGATCGATGTTTCTCTCTCATCGATGTTTCTAACTCTCTATCTCTCTCCCTTCCTCCCTGTGAAAAATCAATAAAATATATATTAAAAAAAAATAAAAATAAAAGGTACTATATCAGCAATGTTGATGGAGGTTAAAGGTACCACTTATTCTATAGGTTATAGAATGGCAAAATCAGGTTGTAGCAGAACTAGAGATGTGATAGATAGGAGGTTGTGAACTCTAAGACTGAGAAGCATCTTTAATATTGCCCCATGATATCATCTCTATATACAGTAGCTGAATATAATTTTAGGAGCTTTTAAAAAATGTATAATTGGGAATAGGAATGTGAGTTTATGGTTAGAAAAGTAATATTTGAATCGTGTTAGCCTAGTCCTAGGGCATCTTTGGAACAGCAGAATGAAAAACATTATGTGCTTATCAGGCTCAATAACAGTTTAAACTTGTGAAAAACACCAGTTGATTTTGATAGGTTAAGTATGATAATGTGATACCTAGAGCAAACACTAATAAAAACATACAAAGAGATACACTAAAAATATTATAAGTAAATCAAAATTGAATTTAAGAATGTTTACGTAACCCACAGGAGGGCAGAAAAATAAAATAAACATAAAACTAAGAGAAAAAAAAGCCCCAAAATTAAATGGCATAAATGGTAGATTAAAGCCCTAATACTCAGATGTATTGAGCACTTACTCTATGCCAGACGTGCTCATTTAATCCTCACACCAACCCAGACTTGGATTATTATCTCCATTATATAGATAAGAAAATAAAACTGAGATAGAGAGAAATTAATACCCGATGTCATAAAACACGTGGTGGGTGGCCGAGAAACTATTAGAACTTGGGTAGAACCGAAACTTTTTACCATCAAACCCAGGCCCTGCTGTTTAAGCACCACATTTGATACCATGTGATAATGTTCCCCTGCTCCCTACCACCACAGATTGGACACCTGACATAGGGGCTGCCGATCCACAGTACCTTAGGGACCCCAAATACGCATACCCAAGATGAACTTACGCCAATCATTTTCTTTCTCTTGGTTTAGCCTAGTTAACACCAAGAGATAATGCTGGTCAATGGTAAGATTGAAGGTGAAAGGATGCTCTGAATCCATGACACATCACAGTTTGCTGTGAGTCAGTGTTATGAGGAAGAAGAAGAGACCAAATGACTAGTAAGAAACTGGGTTGCTTTGAACAATTAAGGAGAATTATCCAAAAGTTGTAATAAGTAGAAACTGTCAAGACTGGCTGTTCAGTTTTTACAGTCACAGCAGCTGCTCAGGCTACTATAAGGAATATACCATAGACTGGGTGGCTTAAACAACTAACATTCATTTCTCATAGTTCTGGAGGCTGGGACGTGCACGATCAAGGTGCCGGTAGATCTGGTGTCTGGTGAGAGCCTGCTTCCTGGTTTGCAGATGGCTGTCCTTTCCTTGTACCCTCACCTGTGCAGAGCGGAGAGAGGAAGCAAGCTCTCTCATGTCTCTTATGATAAGAGCACTCATCCCATTCATGAGGGCTCTCACTTTCGTGGCCTAATTGCCTCCAAAGGCTCCACTTCCAAATACCATCTCGTTGGGGTTTAGACATTGACATGTGAATTTGGGGGGCACACAAACATCCAGTCCATTGCACTGGCTCCGTAAGTCAAGAATACTAGTTGGAAATTGGTAAAGTCTAGTTATTCAAGTTATTCTCTTTGAGAGTAAAGGTCTGAAAGATCTAGTTTTTCACTAGAGCTGTAATGGCAACCCCACCTCTAGGTAAGAGCCTGGTGGAGCTGGTGCTGTCTGGACTCCTCTTTTTCATTTAGAAGCCTCTGGCATAGTAGTGTCCTGTGGCTGCCATAAAAAATTACCACACACTTAGTGGCTTAAAAGAATAGAAACTTATTCTCTCACAGCTCTGGTGAGCATATGTCTGAAATCAAGCTGTTGGCAGGACTGTGCTCCCTGCAGAAGCTCAAGGTCAGATTTCTTGCTGGCCTCTTCCAGCTTCTGGTGGCTGTCTTCATTCCTTGGCTTGTGGCTGCTCACTCCAATCTCTGCCTTCATCTTCACATGCACTTCTTGTGTCTCTTATAAGGACACATGTCACTGGATTAGGTCTCCTTGAGTAATGCCTGATGGTCTCACCTCAAAGCCCTTAATCATATCTGTGATGATCTTTTTTTCCAAATAAGGTAGCGTTATTGGTGGGGGTGCCCTCTGTGTCCCCATCTGTTACCGGTGGTGGAAGTGGAGTTCTTATGATATTGCAAGGAAAGGAATTGCCGGAAACTCACACAGGAGGATGAATTAAACCCATGGGTTTCCAGGGTCCCATGTCCCTCCGCCCTGCCATGGACAAAGTCCTATCGTGTCTTCAGTAGGGCGAGAATTAAGGCCACTGCCCAGAGTTCCTGTTCCATATTAAAGTTCAGTCCAGCATCTGGCTAGCTTAGCTCGTGTTCTCAGCTGCAGTCCATTGCATGTGTGGTCCACATGGCCATGGGCTATGCAGCTGATAAGGGCGCATAGCAGAGGAGCACACGGCAAGTACGGGTCACAGAACAGGAGACCGCCACAGCAAACAAGGGGGAGACAGAACTCTTTGTCTGGGGATTATAATCAGGAACTTAACCAATTAACCCTTCAAGATTTCGCACACTTGCAGTGGCTTCACCCCCTTAGCCAATTATTCTTTTCCCAGGTTAGACCGACAGGCAAGTATCTCCCCTATGCCACCCTGACTTCACTGCGAATGCACCCATCTCTCCCTCTGTTCGATCCCTTCCCCCAGTGACCTGCGGGGAATGGACTGGTGGTTCCCTGGGGAGCATGAAGCTGTAGCTTCCTGGTGAAGCTGCCCAGATGACCATGCCTCACAATGTCTGGCCTCACCTTTGCTCTCTTCCTAAGATTAATAGTTTTTAAAATATAGTTTTATTGATTTCAGAGAGGAAGGGAGAAGGAGAGAGATAGAAGCATCAATGAGAGAGAATCATTGATTGGTTGCCTCCTGCATGGCCCACACTGGGGATCGATCCCACAACCCCGGCATGTGCTCTGACCAGGAATTGAACCTCGACCTCCTGGTTTATAGGTCGATGCTCAACCACTGGGCCACTCTGGTTGGGCTTCCTGTGATTAATATTAACAAACAGCTAATTGGGACAATAACAGCATTTATAGAGTTTGGGAATTAGAACAAGGGCGTATATTTTGGAGGGCCACCATTCAACCCACCATGGGTGTTCTGGGTGTGGTACCAACTGTTTTTCTGAAAGCCTAAGGAAAAGTAACGTGGAGTAATAAGCTTTTCAGTTTTGTCAGTGTTTCTTTTCTTTAATGAGTTCTGTGGGTTGGGATACATGAAATTCCAGAATGACTGGTAGAGCCACCTGTATAACTGAGAAGCACTTCATAGCGGGTTGCCCCTCCCCACCCCCCTTCTCCTCCACAACAGGCCCTCACTTTCCCTGACTCCATCTTCCCCACTGGCTCCCTCATCCACCTACTCCCCCTAATCCTTCATCCTCTGAAAGTCACCCTAACTTGCTTCTGTGTCTCGCCCTTTATATTGTTTGTTTTTGTGTGTTTAAGGACAGGGAGCCATTCTTTTGTATTTTCTTCCTGAGTCTCAAAATCATCTGGGCTCATTCTGGAGAATTTGGAAAGAACAGAAAGGGAAAAGAAACAAACAAACAAAAAGTCACCTATAGTTCCCCCCATCCTAGAAGAAATCTCTGCTAATATTTTGCCATGTATCTTTCTTTCTGGTCTTTTTTTCCTCCTTGTATATTTTTTCCATTGCTTTTCAGAGAGAGTGAAGAGTGGAACGGAGAGAGGGAGGGGGACAGAGAGAGAAACATCGATGTGAGAGAGACACATCAACTGGTTGCCTCCCACATGTGCCCTGACAGGGTTGGGGAGCAAACCCACAACCCAGGAACGTGCCCTTGCAAGGGAGTCAAACCTAAGACTCTTCAGTGTGAGGGCCGACACTCTAACCATTGAGCACACTTAAAAAGTTATCGTTACATAGCTATCATCAAAAAGACAAGAGATAACAAGTGTTGGTGACAGTGTGGAAAAAAGGGACCCTTTGTACACTGCTGGTGGGAATATAAATTGGTGCAGCCACTATAAAAACATATGAAAGTTTCTAAAAAATTAAAAATAGAACTACCATATGATCCAGCAATCCCACTTCTGGGTATTTATCCAAAGGAAAGGAAATGGCTATCTTGAAAAGATATTTGCACCCCAATAAAAAATCTTGTCAGGTGCAAATTAAAACAAAAATATTATAGAAGGAGAAGAAGTTAGAGGGGGATTTGGGGTGGTAAAATGTTGGTAGAGTCAGGTTACAATGATCATTCTGCTCCCATAATGTTGGAACTGACTGATTTAATAATCAAAACTGGACGTTATCTCATCCAGTGTTCATAATGCTTTCGTACTAACAGTTGAATATTTCACAATGAACATTACTGATCCAGGAAAAAACAAGTATTTCTTCTTGTTCAAAATGGCCACCTTTGCATTCATGTTTCCATACGTCTTTCTCTAACCAAGGATCAGATGTCAGCAGAATGACCTACTTGAAAGAGTGTTGACAGATGGTCGAAAGCAAACATGCCATGTAGTTTGGAGAGGCTGGTTTCTGCACTTGCCCTAGACCGACCCAGGGTGGTAGGGGCTGGGCCCTCCTGCAGAGCGGCTGGGTAACTCCAGGCCTTGTAGGTTTCTTGCCTTTGTGCAGCCTGAAAGCCAGCGCTGGGGAGGTAAATCTATAATTAGGGGTTATTTAAAACAGAGATTTGTGACCTGACAGACTGCAACCTGTCTGTATCCATAAATAGTGAAAACTCTTTCCAGCCCTTTGTCTGGGGTGTGCATGGTCTATTGAAGGTTCCAGAGCTGCTTGGGCTCATGTTACATTGTCTGGGAGAAGGAAGGGTGTGTGGGACTTAATCTACTGGGTATTGGAATAGCAACTGAAAATGATACATCTTATTAGTTGTTTCATTCTTTATGCTAAAAGCAATCATCTTGAGTTCAAGTTTGACTTCAGCTTCCCTCTTTAAACCAGTGCTGAGTGCTCAGAACCTCAGGGTCAAGCTTCAAATTTAATAAGAGGAAAGAGAATTCTTTGTGCAAGGTGAATAAAAGCTACAGGACAAGACACAATAATCCTTGACGTTCATAACAGTCCGAGGAATTCAAAGCTCCTGAACAGGAGACTAGTATTTTAAAATGTTTTACAGATTTAAAATTCCATCTCAATCATCCTAATTGGTAAGTATTTACCGAGTACTGTTGTATTTACAGCCCTCAAATCAAATGCTGCCTGTATGTCAGGTATGTGCTTATGAAATGTCATTCCTTATGAGCTGCTGCTGTGTCCTGGGCCCCCATCTCTCTCTGCACATTGCATTTCCATTCATTTTGTGTCTTTCCTTAAAAATGAACAAACTTACCAGCCTATGATTAACACAGAGACATAAAACCTTTATGAGGTACCTAAAATGGCAAGGCAAACTTGAATTCCCATTTATAGAATCCTATAAAGAAACTATATATTTAAACACTACAAATATACAGGATTTCCCAAAAATGTATATACACTTTGAATAATTATCAAGGCAGTGTTTATTAAAATACACTTCATTTTCAACATGTAATAGAATCAGCTGTTAAACTGTGTATATATATATTTTTAAGGACACCCTGTATATATCTTGAATGACAGGACAAAATTTAAAAAGGTTTTAATATAACAGCTATGTTTTACTATGCTACAGATACAAAAAAACAAAACATGGAGAGTAAAAATATAAAAAACACTCATGTACCCCACCACTTACACTTAACAATTTGCCATATTGCTTCATACCATTTATTTGTTTAAAAAAGCATTAATAATAGAGTTTAAAACCTTACCCTCCCCTCTTTCCTCCATCTTTCCTTCCTCAGAGCTTACCTCTACTCTACTGTGCTTGCCCATATTTTTATAATTTCACAACTTATGTAGGTTTTGTGCTTTTAAAATTTGCATAAGGGAAATACCTTACAGAAACGTTTGCAATTTGCTCTTTCATTCAACCTTGTTAAGATTTATCTACACACTCTTTTCCTCCCTGGCAGCTTCAAAATGGGCTACCATCATGACGACACAGTAACTATCCAGACAAGGAAGTTCATGACCAACACAGGACTTTAGCAGAAATAGGTGGTCATTGACGTCCCTCACCCTGGGAAGGCAACAGTACCGAAGACAGAAATTTGGGAAAAACTAGTCAAAATGTACAAGATGTCATCTTGGTATTTGGATTCAGAACCCATTTTGGTGGTGGTAAGATGATTGGCTTTGGCATGGTTTAGGATTCCTTGGATTACACAAACAAAAATAAACCCAAACAAATTTGCACGACATGGCCTGTATGAGAAGAAGACAACCTCAAGAAAACAGTGAAAGGAACACGAGAACAGAATGAAGAAAGTCAGGGGACTGCAAAGGCCAAGGTTGGGCTGGCAAAAAGAAGTAAAAGTTCTTCAGTGACTTTATCTGTGGTGATTGTGAGGCTTTTTCATGAGGCTTAATAAACCAAGAACTTGGAAAAACGAGATTTATCTACACTGATGCAAGTAAGCTATGCCATCCATTTGAATTAGTGTTCAAATCCCATTGCATGAATATACCACTGTTCATGTATCATTTCCCTTCTGAGGGGCATTTAGTTCGTTTGCAATATTTTACTGATATACAATGTTACTATGAATGAACCATCCTTCCCTCCCTCTGATTATCTCTACCTTCAGAATAATATATCTTGAACTGACCACTTTAACTTATTCCACAAGAACCCCAGTCCAAGCCGTCACTTTCTCCTCCAGGGACTCCTAAGTCTCTCTGGCTTCCACTTTTGCTCCCCTCCCGTTTATATATAGTTCACACAGCTCATGGGGTCAGATTGGATCTTTCCTTCAACAAAATCCTCCCCATCCTACCTGGGATAAAATCTAAAACTCTTCCCATGGCCAGGAAGACCTCACGTCATCTGGCCCCTCTCCCTCTCTTTCCCTTGCTCTCGATGGTCCAGCATACTGGGTTTCTGGTCACTGCTGGAATCGAACCCGAGATCCTTCAGTCTGCAGGCCAACGTTCTAACCACTTAGCACACTGACCAGGGCTTATATTTTATTTTATTTCAAAAACAAAGATAGAAGAAAATATGCTAGGTGCAACAACTAAGTTGAACCTGCAGTGTGAAAAACTTTGTTTTAGGGTATATATCTGCAACTGGTTTTGTTGGGTTTTACTAATCACTCTTGAATTGCTCTCTACTAACATCATTGCAGGAATTTCCTCATCTCTTTAGCCAACACCTGGTCTTATCAGGCTTTTAAATTTTTTCCAGTCTGAGTGAAACTGTCTCCTTGTTTTAATTTGCATTTGCCTGATTACTAAAAAGACTGTCAGAGATCTGATCCTTTAAAATGTATGTAAACCAAAATTATTTTCTAGTGCCTCCGGAGGGCTAAGAATTTTCCTTTCAGAACCTTTCATAGGCAAAGGGACTTAATCTTCTACCTTATGCATTTCACAATTTCAAATTCTCATATATTTAATTTTAATGGCCCACGATTGCATGGCCAAGGACACAGCACTAACAATTTTAGTTCATTCACCACTCATATAGTTGTTTATTTGCTCAACAAATATTTACTGAGGGCCCCTGCTACCACAGGAATTTCACCAGGCAGACCAGCAGCCTCTCCAGGCGCCTACCTTGAGACAGTGAGCTCTTTGTCCCCTGCACTGTGGCACTGCGGCCCTGGGTAGGCGTTTTTAGAAAGGTGGGAAGACCTGGCGGCCAAGTTCCTTCCGATTCTTCCAATCCATTGTTCTCGTGCATTCTTACTTGCTCACAAATGTTTGCATTAATTGCATTGGAAGAGAAACGGAATGTGTTCACGCATGCTCTCTTACTACAAAGGAATTATTCCAGAGAGAAAAAGTTTTGAAGGGGGAAAATGGAGTGTTTATTTCAAGCACTTGTTTTAAATGTAAGATTATAATTAGGGTCTTTTAAAACAACCCAGATTATTTTGCTTTTTCTTCTAAAAGCAATCCCGCCCCCCGCCCCCTCGGCTCTTTACAAAATTTGTCTCTTCATTTCGTCGTAGTGCCAGATTTGAGTAAAAGAGCAATGAAAAATAGCTCACGTTCATTCTGATTTTGCTGATTCTAATTAGGTGACGAGTGAAAACATCTCCAAACCATGTTAGTACCGGGCTTAGCTTCTATCCACTCTAATAGAGAAGTCTTAGCAATGCCTTTTTTTCTAATTTAGAAACTTCAACTCTTAGGTAAGATAACTCGGTTTCCTCTGCTTGTAAGAAAGATCCGGATTTAACACATTTTGTTGCTTTAGAATAGATAATGGCGTGGCTACCAGATAAGAAGTGCAAACAAGGAGTGGAGTTCGTGCTTGATTCTTTGATTTGTAATAATGCAAACTGCAGGCCGCAATGGAAGTGCTCAGGGCAGAGACCCTCAGGACCCTCGCGGGTTCCCCATAGCCCTCATCTTCATTTCTTCTCCCAGCCCGGAATTCATGCAAATCGTCCTGCTAACCCCCCCAGCAATACAAACCACTTTCGCGCCGTTCGCTCAGGACCGTGCAGCAACATAAAGAGAGAAGTCCTGGAGCCCTAAAAACACCACTTTTTCAAGGCGGATTTTAGGGGACCCCAAGGAATTCACTTGAGTTCAGAATATTTAGCGAGCCTCTTTTATTTCTGGGCTGAGCGGGTCGGGCGCTCGGGCGGGCCGATACCACAGCTTGCAGGACCTGCGCTCCGCCGCGGGAAAGCCGGTCCGAGCCCCGCCCTTCGGGGCCCGGGTCTGTGCGCCCCGCCCGCCTGCGGCGGCTGCTCGCTGGGACCGCGGCGCGCTCGGCTACTCGGCTCTCTCTTCTCCAAACGCCGGCCTGGGCCCCGGCTACCACCATGGATGCTCGCCGCGTGCTGGTGAGGGCTTGGTGGGCAAACCTGCGGGGCGGGCACGGTGGGTGCGGGCCGACCCCCTCCAACTCCAAGGACTGAGTGCTACTCATCAGCGGGTGGCCGTCCTGGGCGGCGCCCCTTTAGAAAAGCCCCAGGTTTTGTGCAGTTTGGGGTGATTCGGGGTCTGGGACAGTCTCCGCCGGGCGTGCGCAAGTGGTGCGCGGCGGTTTAGAGATTTGAGAGATTTGCAGGATGATTGGCAGCGGTGGGGAATCCAAGGCCACGTGGGGTCGAGGTGCACGTGCCGGACAGCGCACGGGGTTGGCCAGTCTCCCCATAGTGTCCGCGGGGCCCCCACTGTGCCCGCGGGCCCGATCCTGGCCGGTGGGATGCGCTCCCTGTGACTTTACTCTGCATGCCCTGCAGCGCCCCGGCCCTTTCCAGCTCCCCGCCCGCTTGTGCCACTTCTAACCGCTCAGGGTCGGTGGACTTGAAGTTTAAAGGTCTTGCACACACTTTGGTGGCGCACACGGGCGGGGGTGTTTCTAGTCCCAGGCGGTGATTAGGTACAATTGAAAGACTTGGAGTTCCAAACTATTTGCAGCCTTTCGTTTTTTTCCCATTCCTTTCCCCAGCCCCCAGGGGCCTTACTCTCAAGCTGCAGGATGTTGGCCCAGTGGAACGTTACTCTTTGCTCTTAACGGAAACCGGAACGTGGGGTCTGCCCCAGGGGAGGGTAGAAGGTGGGGGTAGGGTGAAAAGGAAGAATGTGACATGCTTAAAATAAATATCAGAGTTAGGTTCACAAGTGGGGAGGCTGGGGGGTGGGGAGAGCGGGTTGGGCACGTGGTTTCAGAGACATCCTAGGAACTAGGCTTTGGTTTTCAGGGTGAAGAAAGCCGTATGTAGCTGAGCTTGGAATCTGACATGCCTGGATTCAAATTTAAGCAATCGCTCGACTTGAATAATCCATTTCACCTCTCTGAAGCTCAGTTTCCCCATTTGTTAAGTGGGAATAATGATACACCTTTGTTGCAAAGAATGAATTATAATGTGAAAGCATACTTAGTGCCTGGCACCGAAAACACCTACTAAGTGCTATTAGTCTATTCCCTGTCTGCCAAAAAAGTTGATCTCAATCATAAGTATTTGCTTGTTTCTTCTACGTCGTTCCCTGCAAACATTTGCCCAGTAACAACTTTTGGCATGTGCTGACTTGTTAAAAGCCCAGCATATATTTCCCTGACTGCTTCCAATGGAATGCCTTCCTCGAATCTGTCTTGAGCCTCTGCTTGCAGAGGTTGATGAGTAAATGATGATAATTCCTGCAGTAATGCAGGAATACTGCTGTTTTAGGAGATTGTAGGCTGAGTTCTCCTTCCAGCCCTATGATCTTGGACAATAAATTTCATCTTCCCGGAGCCTTGAATGTCCTCGTCTGAAAAATGGGGTTCAGAGATCCTTTTAATATGTAGTAGCTCTACCTTTTATCATATTTTATTGTCTTTCTAAAAGGACAAAGGACAAAAACTTCCTAAGATGGCTGAATGGAGTCTACTTAGGAGCATAGGATGGTTGGGTACCATCATCATGAAAATAATTTTATTTGCAAGAGACTTTCTCTTGAAATTATCGATTTTTCTTTGATTATGGTTAATTATGCGATTAACTGTCTAACCCATTAATAATTCAGATGAACTGTCAACCGGTTAATAATTCGGATTAACTGTCAACTGGTTAATAATGCAGATTTTGTAATCCAAAGAAAACACGATAATTTCAAGAGAAACATCAAAAGTGCTTTATTCAAAGTAATGTCCATCGCTAGCTATTCCCCCCATCTTTCCAGTAATTTGTGGATACCGTCCCAGTAGAACTTTTCCTGTTTTGAGGCAAACCAATTCAGAGACCCAGTTTTCCACTTCATATGTTTTGAAGTGCTTCTCAGAAAGTGCATGTGCCATCGATCGGAACAAGTGGTAATCTGAAGGAGCAAGGTCTGGTGAATACAGCGGGTGGGTTAATACTTCCCAGGCAAGATCTTTTAACATGTATTTAACTGGTTTTGAAGTGTGTGATGGTGCATCATCATGAAGCAAAATCACTCTGCCGTGTCTTCTGGCCCATTCTGTTTGTGGTTCAAATTGATTATTTGTGGTCGGTAGCGATCAGTATTAATGGTTTCACCTGGTTTTAGAAGCTCATAATACACCTTCCTGATCCCACCAAAGGCATAGCATTGTCTTCTTTCCAAAGCGATTTGGCCTTACAGTCAATGTTGATGGTTGACCTGGATCAACCCATGATTTTGTGCATTTGGGATTCTCAAAATAAATCCACTTTTCATCGCCAGTCACAATTCGATGCAAAAAAGACTTTCTTTCGTGCTGTTGAAGCAACATTTTATTGATGACTTTTCGGTTTTCCATTTGTCTTTCGTTCAGTTGATGTGGCACCCGTTTTCCTTCCTTTAAAATCTTTCCCATTGCTTGTAAATGATCGGAAATTGTTTGCTGAGCAATGTTTAATCTTTCTGCAAGTTGTTTTTGAGTTTGACACGCATCTTCATCCAATACTTGTAATTGTTGGTCTTCAAACTTTTTCGGTTGACCTGGACATTCTTTGTCTTTCACATCAAAATCATCACTTTTAAAGCGTTTAAACCAGCGTTCACAAGTATCTCGAAGTATACGATAACTTTCAGCAGCACTTTTCTTTAAAATAAAATAATGAATTAAAACTTCCCGCAAATGCTCTTTTTTGGGGGGCACAAAATTTGGCATTTTTAAGCGTAAAAATATCTATGATGTTAATACCTTCAGAAAATTTGACATGAAGTTTTGAAGCTTGTTGTCAATACAACAAAATAGCATACATATCAAATCACATATATATGTGTAACTCATCTATTGAAAAAAATCCGCCTTATTAACCAGTACAACTGGTATGAATGAAAGAAGCATTTTTATATCTACAAGTAATTTGAGCCTTATGAAAGGACTTCTTAAAACTTAAGACTTGTATAGCAAGGGGACTGTGTTAAGAGCTTGAAAGTCAGGCTAGGCTAGTAGAGCGCTGGGGTGGAATTGGCACACTCCCTGGTTTGGAGTTCTATTTGACCTTTAACTTGGCTCCTTGAACATTTGCTCACTGTGTTGATATATTCTATTTGTAAGGACTTGTGCTGAAATCACTTTACCCCCCCTGATCGGAACAAGGCCTGTTTGAAAGTCTGCCATCTTGAAGTAGAAGTGCTGTCCAGTTTTGTAGTTTGGGGACTTAGTATCATAGTGCATAGCCCACGGCTTGCAGCAGAAGACCTGATTAGCTTGATTTTAACTGAGGGAGAGAAATCACTCCACCATTTTGCACTTTTGAAATACAGTTTACTTTTTTTTAAAGGGCGGATTCTGGGAGTTTGGCATTAAACTCATTGGGAGCTCAGAATAATGCTAAGAGCTTGGGGGCTCTTCAGGTGGGTAGAGAGGTAGCTCTACAGATATTTATTTAAGTTGATAAATATCATTACAGTTTTCCTTCAGAGGGGATCCCTTTTTAGGATTTTAGTTAGTTTTGAAAAATTTTCTGTAGCATTTGCTAATTCTACCCTTTTCCTATACAGGGTTTAAAAAATGGATATGTCTGTGCTGTTTGAAGCTACTAAACTAAAAAATGATGTTTTAGTTAGCTGCTGTAGTGAGCATCCCACTTAATGGTACTGCCATTTCCATTTGCAGCAAAAGGATCACAGGGGAAAGACGAACTTCAAGAAATTCAGCTATGTGAAGTTGATTTCCATGGAAACCTCGTCATCCTCTGATGACAGTTGTGACAGCTTTGCTTCTGATAATTTTGCAAACACAGTAAGTGCTGCCTGAGAATAAACAGAATTGAGTCTGCAGTGCTCAAAAGGCCCCAAGTGCTTTGTGCGTGATTAAAACGGCTTGCTTTTTGCCTACATTTCTATACAGCGGTTATGAAAATACAGTATGCACTGTAATTTCATTTCACTTTTTGCTGTGGTTCTAGGTAGTAATTGTTGGAGGTAGATTAGCTACTTATTCTATCCTTTTGAAATGTCGCCTAACCTAACATGCTTGATGATTTGCCATAACAACTCAGAAATCATTTGTAAACCTCTGAACCGTTTTTCTTTGTAACAAAAGCTATTCTCTTGTAGTGCACTTGTGAATGTGATTTGCTCTCTGCACGGTTTATGGGAAATTGGTTCTTGAAAGAGGGGGGAAGATGCACAACCACATTTATTTATTTATTTTACAGAAACCTAAATTCAGGTCAGATATCAGTGAAGAACTGGCAAATGTTTTTTATGAGGACTCTGATAATGAATCTTTCTGCGGCTTCTCAGAAAGTGAGGTGCAAGATGTGTTAGACCATTGTGGATTTTTACAGAAAACAAGGCCAGATGTCACTAACAAACTGGCCAGTATTTTTCACGCCGACTCTGACGATGAATCATTTTGCGGTTTCTCAGAGAGTGAGATGCAAGATGGAATGGTGAGTTGGAGAATTTCACCAATATCAAGAAGTAAGGTACATTTTGAGGCGTGATGTACTTGCTTTTAAAGAGCTTTTTTTTTTTTCCTTATAATTTTCATTTGAGTCATGTCAGAGATTCTGTTGACCGTTTTAAAATTTGAGAGTAGTTAGATCTTAAAGCAGTTTACTGAAGTAGTCCTATGTGTAAAGCCTGAACGTTTTGTAGGCTCGGAAAATCTTGGAAACTGCTAAGGTAAACTTGGCCAACCTCCAGATTTCCATGGCCACAGAAATCCAGCCTAATCAGAGGAAGCACACGTGTGTCCTCAAGATTAGTTCCATTCACAGTTAGGTTCCAGTGCCCAGTCCAGTGCCTGGCATAGACCAGGCCTTGGGTCATTGTTCCCATAGGAGATCCATGCATTTGGAAAACCAGTGATGGTAACGCATGCGCTGGGGCCCGAGTGCAGATAATGACAATTAGGGCCCTTCCTGCTTCCACTTTCGCTCCTTTTCCTGCACACGCTGCCTTACCTTTTTAACCTCTCCTCCTGCTCAGGCTGCTGCCGCTGCCGCCGCTGCTGCTGCTGCTGCTGCTGCTGCTGCACCACCTGGGTCCCACTCTCCCTGAACATACTGTTCAGTTCTGCAGATGGTTTCTTGGTAGCAAGACTTTCTTGACAAAGGAAGCCGTGTGTTGATTTGCAGTCAGGTGCATGCCCTGCAGCTCATTGTGGTCTGACTGCCTGGAACCACACTTGAGTGACGCCGACAGGAGTGAGAGTGCCTGACCAGGGAATGTCTTTACGGCTCTCATAGCCTCACGGTAGTGCAGTATTTCCTGTAATGAGCAATACTGGTCCAAATCCGCGCATGTTGGCGATATCGCCAGGGCGGCTCTGAAAATCTGGATGTGACCCAAACATAGTCTGCAGCCCAGATCACTTCTGGGTATTGTTTCAATTCTTTGTAGGTGCTGAGTGTTGTAATCGATAAAATGCCAATCAATTAAAAGTCTTCAGAACTCATGAAAGTTTTTTTGTCATTTTATAGTCTCAATTTGTGCACCCGAAAAGTACATGAAGAGTAGTAAAAGGTGTGGGGATTTTAGAAAGTTTTGAATTTTGAAAGTGGGTCTTCACTTTCTGGGACTTTATGGGGGATATTTTTTGTTTTTTTCTCAACCATCACAACAATCTATTTTGGGATAGTATTTTTATTACTCCAAAAGAAACCCAGTACCCATCAACGGTCACTTTGTATCCTTTCCCAACACACTCAGTCACTGGCAACCACCAGTCTGTTTTTTATCATTATAGGTTTGCCTCTTCTGGACTTTTCATAGAAATGGTACCATACAATGTGGTCCTTTGTGACTGGCTTGTTTCACTTAGGTTCTTCCACGTTGTGACATAAGCCAATACTTAGCACCTTTTTATTGCTGAATCACATTCCATTGTGTGAATATACCACACTTTATCCATTCATCAGTTGATAGATGTTTGGGCTGTTTGTACCTTTTGGCTATTATGGTACAAACTGCTATGAGCACTGATGTACAAGCTTTTGTGTGGACATACACTTTTGAGTATCTACCGAGGAGTGTAACTGCTGGGTTATAGAGTAGCTGTTTAACCTTTTGAGGATCTGACAGACTGCTCTCCAAAGTGGCTGCACCATCTTACATTCCAGCCAGCAGTGTATGTGGGTACGAAGGGGTATTTTGTGATCCTGATTTGCATTTCCCCAGTGGCCGATCTTAACACATATTTAATGATGGAAGCCTACATTACTTTAAAATAAGAATTTTCTCATTTTAGCCTTATGATAAGTAGATCAGAGAGGTATCTAGGGTAGTCAATTCATAGAGACAGGAAGCAGACTGGTGGTTGCCAGGGACTGCGGGGAGTTGTTTAAAGGGCACAGTTTCAGTTGGAGGTTCTGGAGATGATGGTGGTGATGGTTGCACACCAATCTGAATGTATTTGATAACAGTGAACTGTACACTTAAAAATGGTTAAATGGTAAATTTTATGTTAAATATTTTTTACCACAATTTTTTAAAAAGTAGATTGAAGCCTTGAGACATCGTCAGTAGAGTTTAATATTGCCATTCGCATTGAAATCATATTTATGGGAGAGCACATATTTGTTCCTGTAGGAATTCTTTTGAAATACATAAAGATCTATTTTTAAATTAAAAAGAGAGTTGGGATTTTCACATTTAAAAAAATAAAACAAAAAGCCCAGAACCACTGGCCTAGGGGCTGTGAAAACGGCTTTATCACAATGTGTCCCAGATAGGCTACCGGAGTTACACTACACTCAGATTGTTGTATGTATTTATAATTCCCGGTTTTGTTACCCAGAGCTGCCAATTAAAACTGACAATTAAAGTGGCCGGTTAAAATGTATTTGATGCAAGCATCTTTTGTTCAGAGGCAATGTAGCCTGTTCAGCAAACAAGTCACTGATAACTCAATTGTTCTGATTAACCAACGATTACAGTCAGACCGTGCAGGCTGCAGGACCCGCAGTCAGAGCAGACGGTCCGGGCCTCTCCGGGTGGCCATGAAGTTTCCAGCTCGAAATACCAGGGGCGCAGCCAGCAAAAGAGCAGCAGCTCCTGCACCCCCCGAGAAATCTGTGGCTGATTCCAACTCTGATTCAGAAGATGAAAATGGCATGAATTTTCTGGAGAAAAGGGCTTTAAATATAAAGCAAAACAAAGCAATGGTAGGTATCTCACTTGGAATGTGTTAGAATGAACTCTTCCAGCTTTTCTCTACGCCACTTGTTGCTTATCTGTGTCAAGAACTGTTTTCCGTGTAGCTATGAAGTCATTATTTTTACAGTGTGTGCTTTCAAATGTGTTTCTTTCCCTAAGCTCACTTTCCTTTTGTAAAAAAATCTATTAGTCTTGGTAAATGTGTAGGAGAAATCAGAAACTCTGAGATATTCGACAGTAATTTCCATAAGTTGCTCATTTTCAGCAGTTATGCTAAACCAATAATTTCTGCTTCGTCTCCTTCCTTTTTAGCTTGCAAAGCTAATGGCGGAATTAGAAAGTTTCCCTGGCTCATTCCCTGGACGGCATTCCCTCCCAGGCCGCCGACCAGTAAGTGCAACTCCTTGTTTGTTCAGTAGCATTTTGGGCAGGTCTGAGGTAGATTTGTTAGGATATTTGAAAATCCAGTCTCCTTATTTTGTGTGATCTTCTAGACAAAGAGGAAACCTTCTCATAGATCTGTGTGGGGATGTGTGTAAGAGGGATTTTGTAGACAAAGAGGAAATAGAGGAAGCCTAACACATCTGGGACTCTTCTTTCTGGGGAGGGTATGGCCTCCCTATGCCAAGCTTGTGCAGTGCTCAAACCCCTTTTGATTGGTTATTTCTCTTTTTTCTAACTAGACTAAACCCCTCAAGGGCACAGAATAAAGATAGGAAAATATTTTTCCTGTATTCCCAGCATTTGCACATTTCTCTTTCATGGTAGATGCATAGTAATCGATGTATTTAAAATATGAGAAGGAAAAAAAAATGATTTCTTAACCAAGTCATGGCCTAATATATGTGAGTGTATTCTGAGAACTAAGCTGGTGTAACTCGGGGGAATTTGGGGTTGTCTGCTGTGGTACAAAAGAAAAGACTTTCCTTCCCTACCCCTCCTTGAGGAGAAAAGGAAGAATCTAGCAAGGAATGGAAGAAGGAAAACCACACATACATTCTCTTTTGTGTACTGTAGAAACAGTGAGTGTGTCAGGGCTTAAGAGATGTCGTAGAGCCTGGCTAGTGTGGCTCAGTGGTTGAGTGTCAACCTATGAACCAGGAGGTCACAGTTCGATTCCCAGTCGGGGCACATGCCTGGGTTTCGGGCTCCATCCCCTGCGTTGGGTGTGCAGGAGACAGCCAATCAATGATTCTTTCTCTCTCATCATTGATGTTTCCATCTCTCTCTCTCCCTCTTCTTCCTCTCTAAAATCAATATATGTATATGTATATATATATTAAAAAAGAGATGTAGGAAAGGTTGTTTTGGAAAATGAGATTTACTCTTACATTGTTATTATGTAGATGAATAAATAAATTCTCAGTTGTAGAGAAACTGGACTTGGTGTTACAAAAGCAAAATTATAACGGCTGTTTTTTGGGCTCATTTCCCATGCATTATAGAAAGGACAGAAAATCAGCAAGTGGAGCTCTCCCTTTACTTAAACACATGCATAGGAGAAGGTGCCACTTCCCTTCATTCTGGAATAAATGGGTTCTGTCGTGTGTTTTGTTTAGCAACCAAAGACACCCCGGAGGCGCACATTCCCAGGTGTTACGTCCAGAAGAAACCCCGATCGGAGAGCACGTCCTCTTACCAGGTCAAGGTCCCGGATCCTTGGGTCCCGTGGCGCTCTACCCACGGAGGAGGAGGAGGCAGAGGAGGAGGATAAGTACATGTTGGTGAGAAAGAGGAAGACCATGGACGGCTACATGAACGTGAGTTCTCCACATTTGTGCTTGCTCTTCTGTTTTTCATCTTCTGTAGGCCCAACACCAAATGATTCACATTAAATGTTCTTCTCAAACCACTCAGAATTGTTAATGTCATACCAAGTTATTTGGTGATTTTTTTTTAAGTTATCAATAATAGTGCAGCCTTTTCAAGAAACTTCAAATAACATTTTATAAACTGAAAATAATTAGACCTTTCCACAGATTTTCTTGCTCCATTGACATACAGCATTCTCATGAGTTTTAAATAATTTTAACTTTTTTGTTGTTGTTAATCCTCACCTGAGGATATTTTTTTCATTGCTTTTCAGAGGGTGGAAAAGGAGGGAGGAGGAGGGGGAGAGAGAGAGAAACATTGATGTGAGAGAGACACACTGATTGGTTGCCTCTCACACGTGCCCAGGGAGCAAACCTGCAATGCAGGTACCTGCCCTTGACCAGGAATTAAATCCAAGACCCTTTGGTGTGCAGGTGATGCTCTAGCCATTGACTCACACTGGCCAGGGCAATTTTAACTTTTCATTCTCTTGGAATTTAACATCTGACATTGGTTAACCTTCAAAAGTAATAGACTTGGTGCCCCCTAGTATGATTTTTTTTGTGTGTTCATTGAAAGAACTGATTAAACTTACATCTTCATTACATTTGTAATGTCTGTGTCCTGTAGGAATTCTTTGGTGTATCCAGGCCATTGCTAAAGGTCTTGAGACATTTGTATGGTTTCCATCTCATATGAATTCTGTCATGACCACAAAGTTGTGCATTTTTCATAAAGCTGGTTACACTCAGTACCTTCGTAAAGTTTCTCCCTAGTAAGAATTTTGTTATGTTCTGCAAGGCTTAAACTTTGGATAAGCCTTGCCATATATTTGTTTGGTTTCTCTCAAAAATGTACAGTGGTTGGCAAAAGTAGGTTTACAGTTGTTTGTATGGAAAAATACAAGAATAAATTCTGTGTTTCATGTACTCCCACCCACACTTGTATATTCTGGTATCAAGTGAGGTGTGAGCCCTGGTTACAGGCTTTTCCACATATATGAGTTTTATATGATTTCTCTCCACAGTGGAGTCTCTGACGTTGAGTAAGGCTTGAACACTTAACATAAGTTTTATCTCAGTCATATGTGTAAGATTTCTTTCTACTTGAATCCTTTGATGATCCCCAAAGCTTGAGCTTTGAATAAAAGCATTGCTACATAAATTAGGTTTATAATGTTTCTGTTCATTATTTTCTGATGCTCAGTAAGACTTGCAAATGGGGTAAAAGCTTTGACACATAACACTACCTTTGTAAGGTTTCTCTCTAGTGTGGATTTTCTTATGTTGAGTAAGATTTGAACTCTGTCTGTCTAAAGGTTTTACCACACTGACTACATTTTTAAGTTTTCTCTCCTATAAATGGGTCCTCTTATGACTGCAAGTTGTGAATGTCTGGAATATTTGATGATTTTTGTTAGCGGGTGAAGGAGTCAAAGTTTTCTTCTTCGTCGGCTTTTCTTAGTTTTAGGAATCATTTCCATGATGGTGTCCTGTAAACTGAGGACTTGTCTCCTCTCCATAAGCCTTAAGAAAGATTTCCCAAGTTGAATTCTCTGTGAAAAAATGGTAAATCAGGTACCTGAGCCTCGGGCCTGGGGAGAGCCGGTCAGAACACTGTTCCCGTGCTTGCTGTTATGCAGGATGATGACATGCCGCGAGGGCGTCGTCCCGGATCCATGACCCTTCCGCATGTCATCCGCCCAGTGGAAGAGATTACGGAGGAGGAGTTGGAGAACATTTGCAACAATTCTCGAGAGAAGATATACAGCCGTTCCTTGGTAAAAGCCTCCACTTTCTGAATGAAAATGTAAACGTCTGTGAAAGGAAGGATAGCCTCTCTCCTTAGAGTTTTGCTGACGTTCTAAATGTCCGAGCATATGGGATGTGTGCCGGAGTCTTTCATATGAGAAAAGAGAGTTTTGGAGCATCCTTGGGATCTAGCCCTCCTCAGTCTTCAGTAGCATTAAATCTTTTGTTAGTTTAGAAATTGGTTCATCCAGCACATATTTCCTGTGTATCTATTAGGTGTGTCTACATAGATGGGTGCTGGGGAGATGGTGGTGTGCTAAACATAAAAAAGAATTCTGGGCAAGTTTTCTTGCACGTTAAGACCTTTATTTGAAGGAAAGAAGTGTAGATAATATTGAATCCGCCAACTGAATGAAATCACCATGCTAGAGATACTTTCCATGTCCTAGCACAGTGGTCAGCAAACTCATTAGTCAACAGAGCCAAATATCAACAGTACAACGATTGAAATTTCTTTTGAGAGCCAAATTTTTTAAGCTTAAACTGCGGGTGAATTTCCCGCCAAAATATAAGATGGCTCTGTCTTTTGGTTTTGTTCCATCCACCAAAAGGGTGGATTACAAACAAATATTTGGTAATACGCAGTTACAATCGGCCCGAGTTTACACGTTTCCCGCACTCCACCGCAAATCTATATGAACCGAGTTAAAGACGGCTCCCGCGGAGTACGCGCAATTCACGCGAGCCGACTTAACTCGTTTCCTGCACTCCAAGTGTTAAGCTTAAACTATATAGGTAGGTACATTGTTATTAACTTAATCAGGGTACTCCTAAGCTGGCCTTTGCTAAAAACGTCCTCAATCTGATTGAGGTACGTTCGCTGAGGTCGACCCCTTCCAACTCTCCCATCCACACTCGTCTTGTGTACTTGTTTCGTCTATCTCCTTTCTGAGTTCTGCGCAAGGGGCCATGAAGTTTCAATCGCACTGTACATGCGTGCCCGCACATGGTATTTTGTGGAAGAGCCACGCTCAAGGGGCCAAAGAGCTGCATGTGGCTCTCGAGCCGCGGTTTGCCGACCACTGTCCTAGCACATACATGTGTATATAAGATAGGAAATAAGATTCAAAATGTCAGACCACCTATCAGGGAGGACATTCTTTAAATAAGCTGATTTTCTCTACAGAAAGCAGTGTTGTTGTTGTTTTAATTTGCTTTTTATTGGTAGGGATCTACTTGTCATCAGTGCCGCCAGAAAACCATCGATACCAAAACAAACTGCAGAAACCCAGAGTGCTGGGGCGTTCGGGGCCAGTTCTGCGGCCCCTGCCTTCGGAACCGCTACGGCGAAGAGGTCAAGGACGCCCTGCTGGATCCAGTAGGTGCCTGGAGGGTGGTCCTGTGGGCTTTGAAGGTCAGGCGCTAGCTGATGGGGCCAGAAAGATGGCATCGGAGAAAGGGTTTCTGATGTGGGGCTTTCATTTCGGGAGAGGCAGGTGGATTCATAGTGCTGGTGCTGGGTGGGTGTGAGCCCCTTCCCGAGAGCTCGGGACCTGCCTGCTCAGGGGAATCTGAGTCTCCGTTCATGTTCACCCCTGGTCAGTGCCGAGTGACTTTCTGTGCTGCAATCCCTAAGGGAACATTAGGCATGACTAGTGGATATTAACCATGTTCAGATTTTTTTCTTTTAATAAAAAAAAATGAAAAGATTTAAAAGCGATTGATGATATCCACCTTAGAGGTTAAATAGGAGTAGATAAGTAAGGGGGAGAGAGGGAGTAGGTTTGATTTAATTGTGCCTTTTCACAATTCTTCAGAACTGGCATTGCCCGCCTTGTCGAGGAATCTGCAATTGCAGTTTCTGTCGTCAGCGAGATGGGCGGTGTGCGACTGGGGTCCTGGTGTACCTAGCCAAGTACCATGGCTTTGGGAATGTGCACGCTTACTTGAAAAGGTAATGATTGGGTTTTTTTTTCTCTTCCCCACCCAAATCTTATATTCACTTATGTCTTAATAAAAGGATGGTAGAAGTCAGAGTAGTGGTTACCTCAGGGGGTGGGGGTGCAGGTATTGACCGGAAAGGGGCACATTCAGAGTCTTTTGGAATGTTTAAAACATCTTACGCCACCTGGGCAGGGGGGATCTGTGTGTGTGTGTAAATTCAAGATGTGCACAACATGTTAAAGCGTGTATGTTAATGTATGTTATAACTCAATAAAAACATTTCTAGAAGAGTGAATTAGGCTTTCCGGAGAGAGTGCTTAGTTTGAAAACAATGCCCTGACATGTTTCCTTTTCTTCTTTCAGCCTGAAGCAGGAGTTTGAGATGCAGGCATAGTATTTGGAAGGTCCGCTACCTGCCTTCTACTGCGCCCGTCTTCCTTGTTAAAGTTTTCCATGGTGTCAGGCGGCGGAATCCTGAGTG
Organism: Myotis lucifugus; assembly: GCF_000147115.1. Classification (NCBI taxonomy): domain Eukaryota; kingdom Metazoa; phylum Chordata; class Mammalia; order Chiroptera; family Vespertilionidae; genus Myotis; species Myotis lucifugus. The sequence goes on along the minus strand of NW_005871053.1, from coordinate 9,185,043 downwards.
AAGAATTCTGATGATCAGTTTGTTTATAGGAAACTCAGATCAAGTTACTCCCATCGGCCGTGTTTCCCAGCCTCACGGAGGCATGTTTCCAGCTGTGCTTTGTCCTCTTGCCATTTCTTTGCTTTCTCCTGCCCCTCACCCCACACCAACCCCCTCTATTTACAGTGGGTCTCTCTCACCCTCTCGTTTCTGAATTCTTTTAAAATGACAGTTTTATGAAAGCATGTTTGATTTAATCGGTGTTGAAATAGCCCTGGAATCCACCTATAAAACCAAGCACTTAGAAACGCAGTAGTGGTGTTAACTAATAACATCTATTGAGACGAGCCCTCTAACTTGTTGACACAAGAACAATGGGCATGATGGTCACACTAGTTGACATTTCTTACAGAATCAAGGCCCAAAAGTCTTAAAAAACCATGTGGAGAGGAATGAGGTAATTGTTGGAAAGTGGGGTATGTTACTTTGGACGCCTCTAATGAGAATATTCCATTATGGTGCTTATTATACAAGTAGTCACCACTGGGATTTAGTTGCTGATTTTTTCCACCATGAGGTTGGGTGGTACATCGGGCTCAAACTGGAACAATCCAAAGAATTGTGGACAGTGCTATATTCGCAGTCATAGAAAAGACATCCTAGGGCAGTGGTCGGCAAACTCATTAGTCAACAGAGCCAAATATCAGCAGTACTTCTTCAAAATAGACTCGCCCAGACCGAACACCGACTTCTGCGCATGGGCCACGAAGTTTCGATCGCACTGTCCGTGCGCCCGCACCTGGTATTTTGTGGAAGAGCTACACTCAAGGGGCCAAAAAGCCGCAGGTGGCTCGCGAGCCGCAGTTTGCCGACCACGGTCCTAGGGGATTAGTATGAAATAGGGTGGTTTGAATTCATGATATAACCTTCAGTATAATGGTAGCTTGCCAAGTTTATTTCATTTAATAAATGTAAGGCATTTCAAATTCTTGATCATTTTGCTTGGAAAATTGATACTAATATTAGCAAACAATTTGCAATTTTTGTTTTCTTGAAGAAATTTTTTGTTTTCAGACATAAGGTAGAGGCTTTTACCAATGAAAGCTAGGCACGAGGTTCGTGTTCAGTGTCCAGGTTTCAAGCACTTTTAGAGCAATGAGAAGTGCCTTTTTGGAGATGGGTGACTTTCCAGTTTGTTGACTTGACATCTCCGCCAGTTTAGTTTCTGGGCAGATTTCATGTGTCGAGCCCCCCCCCCCCCCATTTTTTTTTTGCATTAATCACTTGGTAGAGGTGGGTCTGAGTGTTGTCCATTTCCCTTTGCCAGTGCAGCCTGTTGCTGTGTCCTTTCAGTGATGCATACATGGACCTTGAATCAATAAATGTAAATAGAGCTTTTGATCTGTAATGCTTTTATATAAAGTTTTTATTTTGATAATAAAACATTTCGTTCTAGCTTGTCTGCATTTTTAAGTCTATAATGCTCAATCTTACTGCACTGAATTTTAATTTTTTCCCTCCTATTTAAACATCAGACTATATCTGCCTTTTCTAATCTCCCTTGTGCATTAAGTTTCTGAATGTCTGATAGCTGGGATCAGAAAATCTACCAAGACAGACAGCTAGATGGCCAGATAGAAATAATATGTGCCCCCGAAGTTTTGCAGTGTTTCCTTTACCATTTGCCAACACAAGTACTAACAGCGATTTCACAATCCTTAGCTTGCTTTTATCAACCATTCAAATATTTATTCAAAGGCATGCTGTGCTTTGAAACTTGTTCCAGGACTGAGGATCCAGACAAAAAAGGCATGGTCTGAAAGCTCTTAACCCAATTCTTTAGACCAGGGTTGGCAAACTGCAGCCCGTGCGCCAGATCCTGCTGCAGCCTTATGTTCATATGGCACAGGAACTATGTTTCTATGGGTTTTTTTTTTTTTTTTTTTTTACGTTTTTGGAGGGTTGTGAAAACTGTGACAGGCAATATGGCCTATTTGTGTTGAAGTTTTATAACATATGTAGATCCAAAGGAAATGGGTATCTTCATAAACTGGAATCTTAAGAACCCAAATTATAATCTAAAATTTTTAGGTATACGATTAGGAAGCTTACATTTTTAGAGTTATTTGAATTGGTGGTGGTTTGGAACTTTGTGGTGTTGCCATATTTTACTACTATGAACTGATAGTGGTTTTCATTAGAAATATTGACTAGTAACAGTTGACTCCCAAGGCCTTAACTCTTAAAGGATTTACAATGTAGTGGAGAAACAGACACAAACCTATAACCTGATTAGGAATGAAGAGAGGAAAATTGGCATTTTCTCATTACCAAGCATTTCATACCTAACAGTGGTTAGGCTCATGGATTTTGTAATGACTCCCATCTGACAAGGAAACCTTAGGTGAGTTGCTCAGTCCCAGCCTTGGTAGTGAGGACCCCATGCTTCCTTCCACACACTCCACTGGAAGCTCCACATACCATCCTTAGAGTTGAGAGAACTCAAAGTTTTGATGATTAGATGTAGAGAAGTAGCGTTATGACAGTCCTGCCCCAAATGAGCAAGAATTGCCTGTATATTTGTCTTTCCAACCTGATTATCCAAGGTTGAGATGGTACCTACCTTTATCACCATTACTAGGGTTGAGAAGGAAATCTAAACTATAATGGACTAAAGTAACTTCCTAATGAAGAGGGCAAAGGCAGGAGAGGGGGCTGCAGGAGGGCTTTATTTGTGTTTTATTTTTAAAACTAAGGAGTGAGGGGACTGATGGCTCAAGGTCAGGTAGAAAATTGGGTTATTTGCGGTTAAGAGTTGAGTGCTTTGGAGCCAGGCTGGAGAGGATTCCACTTTGAGAGGAGAGTCACAGCAAATTCTGAGGGAAATAAAAGGTGAGCAAGTGTTATGTTAATGTTTACCACACATTTATGGAGTAATATCTCAGAAATGAGGAAGTAAATCCAGAGAAGGTGACAAAACTGTCCGATGTCACATAGTGGCAGAGCTAGACTGGTGTGTTAGGGTTTTGTTACATTTATTTTTTAAAACTAACCTGAGCTTGCCTGCCTTAGGGCTCAGAAAAGCAGGGGAGGGGGTTACTCAGGTTCTGTTGGTGAGAATAAAGGTGTCTTGGGTGTGGAAGCCTAGCTGAATGGCTTCTGCAGAAACCGTGTTGAGCAGGGAGACAGACAAGGCTGGGTGGGGGCCTAGGGCTGCGTGGTCAGGAGGAGCTGGGAGTGGGGTAGTAGGGAACCAGGGTATTGGATCATACAGCATAGATATTTGAAACCCTTCAGCCTTTTAACTGGGGGCATTAAACTCCTGTAGGTAGAAGACTCAGATTAACTACAAGATTGGGGAAGAAGAATGCTAAGAGGAGAGCAAGAACCTCAAAAGTGTTGCTGTGAGCCAATGGAGGATGGACTAAAGCTTAGGGAGGCAGTAGGCAGCTGGGGATCTTTGCTTGGGAATGTGTAAGGAATGGATTGATTGCAGAGAAATTGACATGTTCCAGGTAGAGGGCCTTTTCCAAGATAATATCCAGATGATGCAAGACTTGTTTGAAGGAAAGAGCAAGAAATAAAGGAAACATTTAAGGTTAAAAGTTACTAACATTTGAGTTTCGTCAATCTCCCCTGCATTTTGTTTTATAAGGTTGCATTTATGTTTTATGTACAACTTCTTTAGCATGAAGAATGTCAAAACACTTCAAATGGCTATACAGTATTTGTATATATATCTACACTAATAAAAGAGAAAAATGGTAATTGGCGTACGACCGCTACCCTTCCCATTGGCTAATCAGCGTATCCTTATGCAAATTAACTGTCAGCCAAGATGGCGGCCGGCAGCCAGGCAGCTGGAAGCGAACCAACGTTCCCCGCCTTGCCGGACTCTGAGCTGGCAGTTTGAAACATTCTAACAAATATAGCCGGCTGGGATCTCAGATCTGAAGTTATACATTGTTTCGATTATAGAACGGCAAACAAACCAGCAGCGGAAGCCTCAGAGCTAGAGCCAGAGCTAAAGCTGGCCCAGAAGAAAAAAAAAAGAAAAGAAAAAAAGGAGTGGTTGGGAGCTTCAGTCAGCCTGAAAGCAGCCCTCAGCCCCTCACCCAGACTGGCCAGGCACCCCAGTGGGGACCCCCACCCTGAAGGGTGTGTGACCAGCTGCAAACAGCCATCATCCCCTCATCCAGGCTGGCCAGGCACCCCAGTGGGGACCCCCACCCTGATCCAGGACACCCTTCAGGGCAAACCAGCCGGCCCCCAGGCCTCTATCCTATATAGTAAAAGGGTAATATGCCTCCCAGCACCGGATCAGCGGAGCCGTGAGGCCTCCTGGCACCAGATCAGCATGACAGGGTGCAGCGCCCAAACCCCCTGATCGCCCTGCGGCTCTGTATGTGACAGGGTGTGGCGTCCCAACCTCCTGATGGGCCCTGCTCTGTGTGTGACAGGGGGTGGTGCCCCAACCCCCCCCCCCCCCCCAAGGGTGCTTTTCTTTGT
>NW_005871053.1:9171081-9180226 GCF_000147115.1 Myotis lucifugus | reverse complement strand
CCTCCCCATTGACCCTGCCTTGAGTGTGATAGGGGGGTGGTGCCCCAACCCCCCAATCAGCCCTACCCTGAGTGTGACTGAGGGTGGCATCGAACCTCCCAATCCACCCTGCTCTGTGCATGACAGGGGGCAGCGACACTCCCCAGGCAGCCCTGGTCTGAGAACGACCAGGGGCTGCCCCTAGGGAATGGGCCTGCCCCCTGCCACCCAGGAGCAGGCCTAAGCCAGCAGGTCGGTATCTCCTGAGGGTCCCAGACTGCGAGAGGGCACAGGCCGGGCTGAGGGACCCCCCTTCCCCCCCGAGTGCACAAATTTTTGTGCACCGGGCCTCTAGTATATATATATATAATCCATAGTTTACTTAAATAATTTCTAATCTTGGGATATCTGGATTATTAACAATCACTTGCTATTATGAGTAATGCTGTAATTAACATTGTTGTGCCTGAATCTTGGGTTAAAATAAATTTCTAGAAAGTGCAGTAACTCAGTTACCGGGATGAAGGAAGGTGGGAGATTGGGATTTTGCAGAGTGTGGGGCTGATCTATAGACCTAAGCTGCTCAGGTGAACTTGGGTGCAGTCCAAGGATGGAGGGAGAGGAGGAGAGCTGCTTAACTAGAAACCAAAATGGAGGCATGGCTCTCTGCAGGTGGGCTCAACCTGTAAGATTGCAAATCTGCGTAGCTGGCCAAATAAACATTTTTTTATGTAATCCCCTGACTTGAATTTGTTGGAAGTGTTCATTGTCAGATGAAAGTACCTGCTGATAATGCATGATTGCAGCAGTGCTCAATCCAACATTATGAATATTTGCCAAAGGAGGCAAACAAGAGTCAGCTGGGCACCTCCTAGGCACCAGGCTCAGTGCTCAGTACAGTATGTTAGTTCTTCATAGCAGGCACTTTAGAGATGAGGTGACTCAACAAGGTTGAGTAATTTCTGAAGACTCAAGAGCCCATGCATGCTCTCCTAGCCCAAGAAAAGAGATATTAGAACCAAACACTCTTGTGAGGATTTCTGATAGATCTGGCTACATACCTAGATCATGACACATAATACCTGTCACCCTTAGTTCATTTAATTTATTTCCCTCTGTAGACCATCTTTGATCCAAATACCCTTATCATGTAGTAGACACTCAACAAATATTTATTAAATATTTATCAAAAGATAAGTTGAGTATCCTGGGTAGGAAAATTCCTGAGATTTTGGTAGAGAGAACTAACGTTATGATGGAATCCCAACATTGGAAGCATTAATTCCTGAGCTGTAACCTTTCTTTGATACGTTGTTAGGTTCATTTGTTTTATTTTGCATTTGATTTTAAAGGCTGCTTTAAAAAAAAAAAGAATTTAATTTTGTTTTATATTGATGTAAAACAGTTACATGTTTCTGTTTCTGTGGATTTGCCTATTCTGGACATTTGGGAACGTACAATATGTGGCTTTTTGTGTCTGGTTTCTTTCACTTAGCACGATGTTTTCAAAGTCAAGCTTACAGATAAGATGTTTTTAGAGAAGTCTAGATGATATCTCCGTCCTTCTACCCTGATCCTTCTCCCCCTCTATAGGTAAACATTTAAAAGGTTTTATGACTTATACTCTAATTTTTAAAACTATAAGCAAATATGAATATATATTTGTACCCTCCTCTTGCCTTCTCAGATAAATGGCAGCATCACTACATATTGCATACTTCTCTCTATTAGGCCTTTTTAAAAAAAACTTAACTATATACAGTATATGGGAGAGATATTCATAGTTAAATGATCATACAAAGAATGGTGAGACAGACTCACATATATGAACATGGAACTAAGCTGTAACATTTCAGAGGAAAAGATATTGTGGAGAGTGGTTTTCTCTCCTACTCAAATACCCAAGGACAGACTGTTCTGTGAGCTTGTGCTAAGGAAGCCGAAATCTCATATGAGTGGGAACAGTATTTCAGTTTTCTCTTATTTTTATTTGATTACACGTTCTTTTATAGGCTGATCCTCAAGTTTGTCTCCCAAATTAAATAGCTGTAAATGTTTCTCACTTCTTGGAGACCATCCAGTATGGCTTTTTAAAAAGCAATCATCACCACTGGAGCTAGCCTGCATTTCTAAGACATGACCATTTTCAGTATCTATAGAGCTGAAGGAGGAAAAATATGTAAATAAAATTCCTTTATGCACATGCTTCCTGCAACTCTTGTTGCCAGCCAAATTCTTGTAAATCATCATAAACAGATGCTACTGAAATAAATGACTACGGAAAATTATGGAGATAGATTCTATTTATCTTATTTTTCTGCATTGGGGAGGGAGTAAAGGATATTAACTAAATTTTATCTGTCTGCATGATGATTAGGGCCGACACCAGGAACTCTATTAATTGATGTCAGTAAGGCAAGATGTGGGACTTGAGAACTGGAGAGCTGCTCCTGGTAAGGCAGAGTTTCTATGGCAACTTGGTTTGCTTTACCAAAGAACTGGGTTTTGAAAATAACCCAATGTCAGGTTTGCTGGGTCTTTGCCAACTGTTTAGCCTTTTGTTACTTTGTTTAACCTAAAAAAATTGAAGTAAAATTCATGTAACATAAAATTTACCATATGTACAATCCGGTGGTTTCCAGTACATTCACCAAGTTGTGTAACCACTGCCAGCCACTATGTAGCTCCAGAACATTTTCAGCACCCCCAAAAGAAACTGGGCACTCCACTCTCTCCCCTCCTCAGCCCTGGGAAACTCATCTGCTTTCTGTTTCTGTGGATTTGCCTATTCTGGACATTTGGGAACATACAATATGTGGCTTTTTGTGTCTGGGTTAGCATAATGTTTTCAAGGTTCATCCTTGTAGTAGGTATCAGTACTTCATTTCTTTGTATGGCCAGATAATATTTGTTTATGGATATATCACCATTTACCCATCATCAGTTGATGGATATTTTGGTTGTTTTCACCTCGGCTATTATGAATAATGCTGATATGAACATTTGTTTACAAGTCTTTGTTTGAATACCTGGTTTTAATTCTGTTATGTTATACCTAGGAGTGGAATTGCTGGGTCATGTAGTAACTTTTTCATTGTTTGGGTAACTGCCCGATTGTCTTTTCACTACCTTGAGCCTCTTCTTTGATACCCAAAAGTTTATTTTAATAGAGACTAATTTATCTATTTTGTTGTTGTTGCTTTTGGTGTTATAGCCAAGAATCCATGAAGATTTATGCCTATGTTTTTCTTCTAAGATTATTATAGTTTTAACTATTACAGTTAGGTCAGTGGTTCATTTTTAGTTATTTTTTGTATACGGTGTAAGGGTAAGGATCCAGCCTCATTCATGTGTATATGAATATCCAATCGTCCCAGCACCATTTGTCGAAAAGACTCTTTTTCCCCATTGAATGATCTTGGCAACCTTATTGAAAATCAGTTAACCATAACGTGTGGGTGTATTTGTGGACTCTCAATTCTGTTCCATTGATCTTTATGTCTATCCTTATGACAATACCTCACTGTTTTGATTATTACACTGTTTTGTAATAAATTGTGAAATTGGGAAGTGTGATCCCTCCAACTTTCTTCTTTTTCAAGATTATTTTGACTATTCAGTGCCCTTTGAAATTCCACATGAATTTTAGGATCAGCTTATCCATTTCTGCAAAAATGGAAGTTGGAATTTTGATAGGAATTGCAATGAATATGTACTTCAATTTGGGAAGTATTGACATATTAACAATATTGTCTTTTAATCCATGAATATGGGATGTCTTTCCATTTACTTAGGTTTTTAATCCCTTTTAACAATGTTTTATAGTTTTTAGTGTACAAGTCTTACATCTCCCTGGTTAAATTTATCCTTCCCAAATTATTTTTTTAACATATTTTTATTATTTCAGGGAGGAATGGAGAGGGAGAGAGAGATAGAAACATCAATGATGAGAGAGAATCATTGATCAGCTGCCTCCTGCACGCCCCCTACTAGGGATCAAGCCCACAACCTGGGCATGTGCCCCGGCTGGGAATTGAACCATGACCTCCTGGTTCATAGGTTGATGCTCAACCACTGAGCTATACTGGCTGGGCTCTCCCCCTGGCCCCAAATTATTTTTTATGATCTTGTAACTGAAATGATTTTAATTTATTTTTCAGATTGTTTGTTGCTTATATATGGAAATACAACTCATTTTTGTATATTAAAGTTACCATTATTTTTAAGGAAACTGTTTTCCTATCAGTGAATCCTTGAGAACTATTTCTAATTCTTTGGGTTTAACAGTCACTTTCTGATCCCCAGTCTTTCCAAATGCAGCTAACGGATATTACCACCCTCCGGCGTCTTACTCTAAGCATTTCAACACTTCCTTATTAAGAAGAAGTTCCTACTCTAAAATTAAACATAGTTAATAATCCATCTGAAAATGCTGACTGAATTTAATTAAAAAAATAAAAAATAATAATAAAGAAATAATAAAAAAATGCTGACTGAAATGTTGGGGAGGAGACTGAAGAGAGATGGGAAATAAGCTTACATTCATTATTTTAAAATATATTCTGATGTATTTTATTTATTTTTTTGTTTGATATATTTTGACGGTTATAAAATATCTTTTGATTTCTTATTAGATAAAAGTGCAATTTCATAATTAAAATCACCCATAATCCTTCCACTCATAGGTAACCACAGTTAAGCACTGGGTTACTCGTTAGTGCTAAACATGGTATTGTTAATATTGCTAAGACCATACTTTCCATATAACTTTAATCTTTCTTTTTTTTAAATATCTAAATGATAATGATTCATTGTTAGAAAACATCAATTTAAATACACTACAAAAATGAGAAATAATAGTAATTTCTTTACATTTATTTGGGACAGCCACCTTTGGCATGTCTTTTTTATTTTATTTTTATTTTTATTTTTTTTGGAATTTTTTTTATATATATTTTATTGATTTTTTTTACAGAGAGGAAGGGAGAGAGATAGAGAGTTAGAAACATCGATGAGAGAGAAACATCAATCAGCTGCCTCCTGCACATCTCCCACTGGGGATGTGCCTGCAACCCAGGTACATGCCCTTGACCGGAATCGAACCTGGGACCCTTCGGTCCGCAGGCCAACGCTCTATCCACTGAGCCAAACCGGTTTCGGCTGGCATGTCTTTTTTAAAAGAATATTTTTATTGATTTTAAAGAGAGAGGAAGAGAGAAGGAGGAGAGAGAGAGAGAGAGAGAGAGAGAGAGAGAGAGAGAGAGAGAGAGAAATATCAATGTGAGAAAGAAACATGGATCAGCAGCCTTCATCCTCCACTTATCCCCACCGGGAATTGAACCTGGAACCTGGGTGGTGACCTTTCGGTGCATGAGATGATGATGCTCAACCAACTGAGCCACACTGACCACGGCTGGCATGTCTTTTCTTTTTAAAAATTAAAGTAACATGTGCATTTGGTTAAAACAATCAAATAGTTCTGAAGGATTCATAATCAAAGCAACAATGTCTTTCCCCACTTCTCCAGGGAACAACCCCTCTAACTCAAGTTTTTATAGCTTTTGAGGGATAATTTCTATATCTCAAATAATTTCTTTCCTGACATTTCTTGATTTATTAACTTTATTTATCAACACTATCCTTTGACCTCCTGACCTCTTCCCCCTCTTCCTCATCATCCCTCCAGGCCTGACCAGAATAAGCACATTGGCCTCAGGTATTAAGAGCAACTAGAATTTCCTCAGCACTTACTGTGTGCCAGGCACTCTGCTCTGAAGTTGCCATTTTAATCCTTGTAACAACCACATGAGTCAGTTTACATTACTCTAATTTGCCAATGAGGAAACAGGTTCAAAGAGGTTAAGAAACTTGTCCAAGTCAAGCATGTCCTTTTGCCACACACTATTTCTGGTCCCACTCACTCTTCCAGAACACTGCCATTCCCCCTAGGCTCGGAGTTTAGTTCCTTTTCCCTGGAACCAGGGAAGCCTCTGTGCCTGCCTCGGCGAATAGAATGCTGTGGCAATATTGTCGCTGCATCACTCACAAGGCTGGGTTTTCAAAGGTGGAACAGCTTCTTACTGTGGCTTCTCGCCCTCAGATCCAACCCCCTGTTGTGAGGAAGCCCAGGCTCCATGAAGCGGCCACATGTAAATTTTCTGGCTAATGGTGCCAACTTAGGTCCGAGACAATCGCTGGTATCAATCACCAGACATGTGAAAACAAGCCGTCAGGTGATTCTAGATTCCAGCTGTAGAGTCAGTCATTCTTCCCGTCTCCCAGATGAGGCCCAGACAGTTTAGAACAGAGACAAATTGCCTCCATTGTGCCCTGTCCAAGTTCCTGACCCCCAGAATCCATGAATGTAATAGAGTTGTTTTATGCCCCTAAGTTTTAAGGTAATTTGATACACAGTGGTAGGTCACCAGAACATCAAGGCATATACAGGGGTGGGCAAATGTAGATTTGCAGTTTCATTTAACTCAGTGGATAGAACATTGGCCCATGGACTGAAGGGTTCTGGGTTTAATTCCAGTCAAGGGCATGCACCTCAGTGGCAGGCTTGATCCCTGCCCCCCCTCCCAACCCCCCCACCGGTTGGGTTGCGTGTGTGGGAGGTAACCAATCAATGTGTCTCTCTCACATGGATGTTTCTCTTTCTCTCTCCCTTCCACTCTCTCTAAAAATCAATTTAAAAGTATCCTAGGGTGAGGATTAAAAAGAAAAAACACATGCAGGTTATGATTATTACAATAGCTTTATTAACTCTGTTTTGCATACTCATAACAGTAAGCCTGCTTTTGCTCACCCCTGTGCATCTGGTAAGTGACAGGCTTTGGGTTTGAACTTAGCTCTGTCTGCCTCCAGAATCTCTGCTTTTAGCCACTAGGTTCCAGTCTGTGAAGACACTGTGTTAGTTTGCTAGGGCTGCCGTAACGAAGTACCACAGACTGGGTGGTTTAGACAACAGAAATGTATTTCCTCACAATTCCAGAAACTAGAAGTCTGACATCAAAGAGTTGGCAGGGCTGATTTCTTCTGAGGCCTCTGACCTTGACTTGTAGGTGGCTGTCTTCTCACCGTGTCTTCACCTGGTCTTTCCTTTGGGCCTCTCTGTGTCCTAATCTCTCTCTCTCTCTCTCTCCCTCTCTCTCTCGTGTTAATCCTCGTCTGAGGATATTTTCTCCATTACTTTTCAGAGAGTGGAAAGAAGGGAGGGAGGTAGGGAGGAGGAGGAGGAGAAGGAGGAGGAGAGAAATGAGAGAGACACATCCACTGGTTGCCTCCCGAACACTCCCTAACCAGGGGTGGGGAGCGAACCTGAAACCCAGGTAGGTGCCCTTATAGGGAATTCAGTGCGTGGGTTGATGCTCTACCACTGAACCACACTGGCCAGGGCCTTAATCTCCTCTTCTAATAAAGACACCTGTCATATTGGATTACAGCCTAGTCGTATGACCTCATTTTACCTTAATTATTTCTTGAAAGGACCTATTTCCAAATACAGTCATATTCTGAGGTACTGGGGTTAGGACTTACACATGAATTTTCAGAGGATAATTCAGCCCACAACAACTCTCCGCAGGGCACTCTGGTGGTCTTGGGCCTGGCGCTCTGACTCCTATTTCACTTACCTCTCTCCTGACTGCGTCTACTTACCTCCAGGGCAGTGGGTTTAAACCTTGGCTGCACATGAGAATCATCTGGTGAGTTCAGAAAAGAATAGTGATGGCTGAGCCACACCCCAGATCAACTTAATCAGAGTCTGTGGGGTGGGGCCAAGGCACCAGCAAGCGTGTTTTATAAATTCCTGCGGGATTCTGATATGCAGCCAGGTGGAGGGTGACTGCTCTGGGGCGGAGGAGAGGTCTGAGGAGAGATGAGCCAGGAGAAGTGAGGGTCACCTGAGGCAGCAAATTAGAGGAAGAGAAAGAAACATCACAGAGCACCTCTTCACGTTGCACAGTAGCTTAGGTATGAGGAGGATGGAGTAAGTGGAATAAAAATCAGAAGATGTAGGGAAATATCCATCCTACTAGTTAAGGGGTGAAAGTCCATGACTCGACATTAGAAATCCCCAAAGAGAGGAAAAGCAGGAAAGCACAAAATATTTAGTGAAGAAACCCACGCGAATAACGCGCGTTTGGGAGTTATAGTCTAATTTTCATCTTTTACTTTGGAAATTTGTAACTGAGCCGAAGTTAGTGACCCTCTTTTACAAAATGCAAACGAAATCCACTGCCAACATTGCTGTTCTACCCACAAGCCTGGAGTCGCAGGTTCCATCTCCACTCACAATGGGAAGGCTGAGCAGCACCAGCCTGTTCCTCCCTTGCCTCCCTTGGTCACAAACGCTCAGCAGACCTTTATTCCGGACAGCTTTTTCCTGTCCTTCCCACCCCCAGCCTTCCCCTTTGGCTGTCTCTGGAGCTGTATGCTGCTTGCGAATTGCCACGGGGGATATTGTCTATTCCCGAAGCCAGTTAGATGGGTATTACTGCAGTAAATTCTTCACGAAATAGAAATCGATAGTCACCAACATCCTGAGTAGTGAGGAAAATAATTGTTTATGGCACTCAGCTTAAGCTGTTCTGGTAATCACGTTGAAAAATACAATATTTATTCATTAGATCAAATTTAATGAGGCCTCCTGGCAGTAATTATAAAAATTACTGTAGCAGTAAATTACTAATGAGTTGTGATGTGCTTCCTACCTGGGAAGAAGGACTGGGGGTTGAAAAAGCCTGCTACCCAGATGAGGATGGAGGGAGGGAGGGAGCCCCACAGGCCCGCGAGCTCTCACCCAGGCAGGAAGGGACCAGTGCGCCCAGACCACAAATCAAACAAGAGAAAAGACCAAGGACAAGCAACCAGGGGGGGATTCTGGCAGCCATCAGAGCAGGATCAAGATTAAAGCACTCTTTCCCCCAAAGGTGAGCATCATCTTAGCGCCTTGGAGTTTCCGGCGCGTGCGGGGGTCACGGGGGAGCACTAATCCGATGCCGGGGAAGGACAGGGCTTCTTATTAAGGCTGGGAAATGATTCCAGACACGCGCCGCCCTGCAAGTCTGAGGGCTGGGCTCTGCTCTGACCGCGGAGGCGCAGGTTGGGCTCGCGCTTTGAAAACCAGCGCCGAGCTCAGTGCCTGCTCTAACGCCAGCAGCAC
>NW_005871053.1:9167318-9170659 GCF_000147115.1 Myotis lucifugus | reverse complement strand
TTTAATCAACACCCTTGCTTAAAAAAATTCTGGGGGTCAGGGGCAAGGACAGGTTTCAAAAAAAACAATTCCCCGGTGTCCTCGGGTAACTGGACCTCTTCACAAAGAGGGGAAGAACGCGTCTTTAGACGGCGGTTTTCTGGTTTATCTTATGGCGGGTGATTTGACGTCTTATGCCTCACCAGGGCTACAGTCACATTCCCCCGGGCACCCTTTTCCCCAAAAAGAACCCAGGCCCCCCCGATGGGGCCCCACCCCCCCCCCACCACGGGAACGTGTCCGCAGAAGAGAACCCACCAAAAGCTTTAGTATTTTTTTCAAAACCCCCCCCCCCCCCCCCCCCCCCCGACACAAAAAAAGAGGTGTCTGAGTAGCAGGCGGGCTGTCGTCTGGAGTGACAGCTATCTATTCAGGTAGTGCCTGCTATTGTCTTCTCACTTGTAACACCAAGAGGATTTTTGTTTCACTTTAAGAATTCTGACAGCATCGCAGAATGTGTATTCCAAGTGGGTTCGACCCCTCCTCTCGTGGGGAGGGCCCGGTGACATTACAGTATACATTTTTCCCCCTTTAAATTGGAGATGCCGTAAAATGAGATTGTCAGGTTTGTTGGCTTGTCAGACTAAAGTATCAAGATTGTCACAGTGTATTATATCACTATAATATGATCATTGTACACGAAACTAATGAGTAATATTGTACCTTGTGGTGGGACTGAGGCACAGTAACGTTAAAAATGGTGAGCAGCCTTGCCTTTTAGCAGGAGAACCTAGGAAAGGGGGGGGGCAGGGCTTTCATCATCCAGGGAAGGGCAAGAGGCCTCTGGGGAGGCAGGTGTCTCTGTGGCCAGCGCGGGCCCTGCTGGGGAGCCCAGGGCAGAAGGGAGGCAGGGCTCCTCAGGGAGGCTGATTGAAGCACGGATACCTGCTCAGAAAAATGGTTTTTGAAGGAAGGAGCAAATGATAATTGAGGTGTTTTTTTTTTTTCCTACAATGAAAATCACCTGTGGCTAAACTAGAAGCAATTTGAAGAGGATGCAGTGAAGCTCAGTGTTATTTTCTGTATCTGTCTTGCTGAAGCCTTCCTTGGCCAGTCACTCATTCCTTCATTCCTTCGTTCATTCATCATATGTTGATATGCCCTACTGCTTCCTGGGCACGTGCCAGGCACCAGGCCCCCAGTGTGAGTGCAGACTTTGAATAAGTACAGCTGCAAAGGAACACCCAGTGTCTGTGTGGGATAAGTGCTGGGGAGGGAGATCTAACTTATTTTGAGGAAGTGAAATGGAGCTGAAAACACAAAGGATAAGGAAGAGTTAGGATGGAAAAGATGAGGAGGGGGGAATGGGGGAGAAGTGGAAGAGTGTTGACGGAGCATTTGAGGCACAGAGAGCTGCATTCCAAGGTGGGAGAGTGCAACCAGGAAGGTCACAGGGACTGGAGGGAAGCAGTGCCCCCCACAATCACTGTATAAAAGAATGTGGCCTCTGGGGTCAGACAGACCTGAGCTTGAACTTGGGCCAGTCCATCTCTCTGAGTTGTAAGGGACTAAAGCATATCATCTGTACAGCACAGGCCCTGGCATGTCGTGCACATGGTAGAAAATTCAGTGCATGGAAACAATCATCGCCATTACCGAGGGGCAGCTGGTGAGCTGTGTGGCAGGGTGAACATGCCCAGTGCTCGTCCCATGATAGGTGGACTTTGGGGGCATCGGATAGACATAGGTAGAGGCATGTGAAGGCAGGCACTGTCATCATACCTGGGCTTGCATGCAGAAGCGACCAGAAGAGCAAGTACTTGCACTGATGCAAAATAACAATATCCCAGAGCAAACATTCGTCTTTGTTCGCATCAAGCAACACCTCCACATACGGTAGATTAGCTTGCTCTTCACAGTTATTTGTTCAGTACACAAGCTGCACAGCCATACTCGGAAGCCTTGAGTCCCACGCACCAGTCTTTGAATGCTGGCAAAGTGGTAAATGTAAAGTCTGTATTTTTTCCAAGGAAGACTACTCCTGTGTCTACTAATACAGAGAGTCTGTTTCCTAAAACTGATAGGGTCTACAGGGCTTCAGTTTTCTAAAAGATGCAGGTGCATTTCCCTCACTAATGTCATTGCAAACTCCACGCATATTTGAAGAAGGACATTTTCCCACAAGAACCACAAGAGAAGTTTAAAAAATTTGTACCCAGAGCCCTCCCAAAAGTCAAAGATATCGATGTTTAGAGTACGTGGAGCTGGCTATTCTCCACCCAAAACTCAGGAGCAGCTTCCTCACCCTCCAGCCCCACCAGCACGCGAAAGGCTGGCTGGGGTTCATTCGTGCGGGTGGGTTGTGAACACAGTGATAAAAGATTAACCTGGGCCTGGTATTCCAGGAAAATGATTTGGTTAAATGCATATGTTATTCCATTTGTCTTTTTCATCAATATTTCCCCCTAGTTCTTTTTTTTTTTAAACACATTTTATTGATTTTTTTACAGAGAGGAAGGGAGAGGGATAGAGAGTCAGAAACATCGGATGAGAGAGAAACATCGATCCACTGCCTCCTGCACACCCCCCACTGGGGATGTGCCCACAACCAAGGTACATGCCCTTGACTGGAATCGAACCGGGAACCCCCCAGTCCGCAGGCCGACGCTCTATCCACTGAGCCAAACCAGCCAGCCCCCCCCCAATTATTCTTTTTTTTAAAAATTTTTTTATTGCTTAAAGTATTACAAAGGGTATTACATATGTGTCCTTTTTTTCCCCCGCCTTTGACAATCCCCCCAGTTATTCTTTAAAAAAATATTTTTATTGATTTCAGAGAAGAAAGGAGAGGGAGAGAGGGATAGAAACATCATGAGAAAGAATCACGGATCGGCTGCCTCCTGCAGGCCCCACACAGGTGATCGAGCCCGCAACCTGGGCATGTGCCTTGATCGGGAATTGAACCATGACCTCCTGGTTCATAGGTCGATGCTCAACCACTGAGCCACACCGGCCAGGCCCCCCCTAGTTATTCTTGATATTTAGTCACTGTCACTGAGAGCATCGTGTACACCATTACTATTCCTGCTTGGTAAGATGCAGCTTTTCCCAACCTTTCTTTCCAGAAGACTATAAAGCTCTTATTTTCTGAGAATGTGTGCTTAGAGAGGAAAAGCACTCACTGATGGGTTGACTGAGCTTTGTAACCCAAATGGCTGACAAATGAGATGTGGGAATTCTAAACTGGTTGATCACTTCCAAATGCATAAGCCAGGAAGTTCCCGGGCGGGGGAGGATGAGGAGATGCAGAAGGAGAGGAGAAGCAGGCTGGAGACTCTCCAGTCCTGCCAGGAGTGGCTTTG
>NW_005871053.1:9165029-9167218 GCF_000147115.1 Myotis lucifugus | reverse complement strand
CTGTCCGTGGTACCCGAGGCACACGCACATCCTCACGCAGCTCCGCTCTCCCTTGCCCGCAAGCCTGCTGCCCTGAACCTTTTGAGAGTGCCAGGCCTGAGTGCGGCTGAAAGAGCCATCCGCAGAGCTGCTGCGTGCCCATGGTCAGCTCTTTGTGGAAGCTGCTTATTGGGGGTACGTTAGAACTCAGCCTCTTTGTCCCGCAAACAGCACACTTCTATTGGTTTTTTCCCCCTAAATTGAACCACTCCTGTCCCTAATTGTGTCACTCCTGCTGTCACCTCCTAGCCATCAGAGCCCGTGGCATGGTTCTGATTGTGTTGCAAGGCGTCCTTGAAGCATTCTTTTTGTTGTGTTCAATGGCTCTCCTTCAGCTCACAACACAGTGGTCGCAATGGTTTCCTAGGGTCACCCATTCTCCACTGAGGACCAGCCCAGAAAAGCTCAGTCGTAATGAACGGGGCTTCAGACGGACAGACACACGCGAGCTTGAGAGCCCTCCTGGCTTCGGCCACTCTAACAAGATTTTGTCATTTGTGGCTTTTGCACGTCGGAAAAACTTTCATCTCTGAGTTTCTATGGGCTATAAATACTTGGTAGGTTAAAAAGGAATCATTCAGAACATGAAATAAACATAACCTGGCACGTACACAGCAACATACCTCCACAGAGCCCTTCAACTTGTGGGCCCGAGCTGTGGGAAGCTGAGATGCGCTTCCTTCATCTCCTCTCTCATTCACTTCCCTCCCAGGCTGGACACGGCTCTGGTGGCTGACCTCTTTTGGTTGGATATTTTCCTAATGAGGCAGGAGGATTAGGTCTCCATGTTACTTACACCTTTTAACCAGGAAGTGAAACTTGATTTAGTTGGGATTGAGGACAATTTGTACAACGTATGGAAAACATGATTTGGATAATCCATGTCTACCGCAAATCAAGAAATGTGTCTGGCACAGGGACACTCTGTCTTGATTCTGAAAAATCACTACAGTCCTGGTCTTCATGGCTTTATTTGTTTTCTAAGGAACTGCTTTATGGCGTGTTGTTTTCAGATTGCAAAATAAATATGTGATTGCTATCTAAAGTTTAATAAAGATAGACTAAGCAAAATACAAATCACCATATTTTCCAAAGATAGCATCATTAATATCTTGGTTCTATGCTTGTCTTTTTATTTTACGTTGAAGTATAAAATACATATAGAAAAATGCACAGATCATAAGTGCACATCTAAACATTAAACTTTTTAATGAATAGTGTACATCCATATCCCCCCCACCTAGATCAAAACGTTTCTGTACCGCAATAACTGTTGTGCCCCTCCTAGTCAATACCCTCCCCGAGGTCTCTCCCCCGGCATATTAATACACATAGCACAGTTTTATACTTTGTTCTCTCCATATTACACCTTTTACATGTTGTTTTATGTATTTCAGATATTTTTTACAAAAATGGATTGAACTCTTTATAGAATATTGCATCTAATCTCACCTTATATAATAAAATAAAATGCAAATTTTATTATTTAATATTTATATGACAAATATTTATATAATATTACTTTATATAACATCAACATCTCACATTTATATTATACACAAATATATAATTATATAGTTATCACTTTATATAGTACTAGTGGCCCAGTGCACAAAATTCGTGCATGGGGAGGGGGTGTTCCTTATCCTGGCCTGTACCTTCTCCAATCTGGGACCCCTTGGGGGATGTCCGACTGCTGGTTTAGGCCCGATTCCACAGGGGATCGAACACCCCTCTCACAATCTGGGACCGCTGGCTCCTAACTGCTCACCTGCCTGCTGGCCTGCTGGCCCCCAACTGCCCCCCCCCGCCAGCCTGCTTGCCTCTAACTGCCTCCCTCCACCAACCTGATCACCCCCAACTGCCCCCCCTTGCTCGTCTGCTCGCCCCCAACTGCCCACCCCACTGGCCTGCACTTTACAATCTGCCCTCCCCCGCCTCCACCAACATTTGTATTACAGCATTCCATTACTACGTGTAGCATGTCAACCAAACTACTATCATATGATGTATATTTAAAATTGTTTCCTTGTGACCCGATCTGCGAAATGGGCTCACAGTAACACCTCTGAGCAAATTTATTCCTTTTGCACTCACAACTTAAGTGACATTAACCATGAGTCTTCTTAAACGCTTCTAAATTTTTCCAT
>NW_005871053.1:9104423-9164929 GCF_000147115.1 Myotis lucifugus | reverse complement strand
CTGATCACCCCCAACTGCACCCCCTGCTGGTCTGCTCACCCCCAACTGCCCTCTGCTCCTGGCCTGATCTCCCTTAACAGTCTGCCTCGGCCCACCACCATGGCTTTGTCCGGAAGGCTCCCAGTCTAATTAGCATATTACCCTTTTATTAGTATAGATCTTTCTATGTCAATAAATATAAAACTATACCACCATTTGTAATGGCTGCATTCTATTACTATGTGTAGCATAATTTGTAAACTACTTTCCTATGATGGATATTTAGCATTGTTCCCTTGTGACCATATTTAAGAACTGCCATCAGAGTAACATCTCTGAGCAAATTTATTCCTTTTGTAATCATAATTTAACTGTCATTAAGTATGAGTATTCTTAAATGCTTCTACATTTTTATATTTCCCATCTCTTTTCTTCTCCACATTTGTTCCTTCTCTAGCAGGTACCCATCTTTCAGCACATGCTGAAGGACAGTGTGCGTGTGTGTGTGTGAGCGCACGCACGCGCGCATGTGTGTGTGTTCTGTTATGTTATGCTAGTAGTCCCAATCCAGCCCAGTCTTGGAGCAGGAGACAGAAAGTATGTTTGGGTTCACACACCCTGTCATAAGGCTTTAAAAGTCATTCAGAAATGTTCATCAGATTTCATTTCATTTCTTCACAGATCATTCTATTCTTTCAATTCACAGGGCAAAACAAACAAACAAACAAACAGACAGACAGACAGACGAACAAAACACCCTGCGCCTGAGCCCTATGCTTGGCTACAGGGAGACAGGCACGCTGTTGTGATGTCACCCCTTCCACTTGACTGGAAAGCCTCCAGGAACGTGCACAGTGCAGTTCTGTCCGCTCTAATCCGTGAATCTCACTGCCTTGCTGCTCAGCGCCACACCCCAGGCTGTTGGTGCGAGGCGCCATGGTTTTCATTAGGGGCCAGATTCTCTCGTAGGAAACTCCAATGCTGTGGGTTGGCACGGCTGCTGAATTTTCAAATCAGGGGTTCATTTTCCAGGTCAGTTACTTAATTTCTTTTTTAGAGATATCTTATTTTCAGTCAAAAAGACATGCAAAAATAATCCTTAGAGATATGTATTTAAAGTAAAAGGGGTTTTTATTAGGATGTTTGTTTACAAGCCCACACAATTCTTTTTAGTCTGGAAACCACAGGTTTATTATTTCTTTGTCATGGAATCCCTAGATCTTTGTGGGAGGCCTAGGAGAACCCATTCCTCTTCCATTTAAACAAATTCGACTCAATTCACTTGCTTTGGCAGAGCACACCCAAATCTTAATTTTCTCGGCCAAGGAGAGCAAAGTCTGCATGGGAGTTTTTTAAACATAGATTTTTAAAAAAATTATCCTATTTTGTTTTTATGTGTGTCTAGAAAACACACAAAATACCTTCTCCAAAGCAACGGAGGCACATGAAGTTTCTTTCCTAAAACCCTCCTGGCCAGGAAATTGTGTGAGTGAAGAAAGAAAATATTTCCTACTGGCATAGAAAAATAGGCAAGCAAATAAATCCTGGTTTTAGAAAATTCAAACAAACATCTGAAAAGTAAAAACTGAAATTTTGCCCCTCATGTCTCATCACCTCAGGGTTAATCATTGTTAATAGTTGGTGTTGTCTATGAGAATATAACTGGACAATCAATGGGTCCGTGCTGCCTGTCACTAGTTGAGCCAGTTAAGCAAAGACAGGGTTGAATCATATATTCCAATCCTGCTGGCAGTATGGGAGAGCAGCAGGTTATCCACAAAAATCTGCTCTGCCCCTCACAATAAGCCAGCTGCTTATATTGGGTAGAAGGACAAAGATTACCTGGGAAGTAGGCAAAAGGTATGCCAAATGGGCAGTTGACAGGTCTGGAGATTTGCAAAGGCCTGTGGGTATGCAAAGGCTGGGGATCTTTAAAGGGCTGGCATTCCGGTTTCTGCAAAAAGGTTGTTAATCTTTCCATGGTAATAGGCAGCTCCCTGATGGGGAGGATGGGCTGCATTTCCAGGTGAGCTCCCAGGTCCCATGTCTAACTGCCAGCCAGGTAAGAATGTGCCTTCTTTAATCAGAAAAAACAATCACTGTTAACAGAGCATGATTAATATTTCTTACAATTAAAGCTGGTCCCCAGTATTTTATTTCTGCCCCTATCAAGAGGACTTCCAGTGGCTGGAAGGTTAGGATTAGCGATGCAACTTCATATCAATTTCACACCAAACCCAGAATTCCTAATCCTAACAAGGTGCTCTTGAGTCAAAATCATGGCATCTTGATTCTTCACATGTGTGCCCCCTTCCACCGCTATAAAAAAATAACAGAGTATATCAATAAGCTGAAAACTGCACAAAGGCACAGCTTTCAGACTTGTATGTCAAAGGGCAGCGTTCTGTGTGTTGTGTTTGTACTGTCAGCCCATAAAAACAGACAAGATTCCGGAAAAAAGGAAGGCTATTTACTAGAGCAAAATACACGATAATTCACATTACACATTTTCTTGATGGACACCAAGTGACATCCATACTGATGGACTGTCCATGCGCCGCTCCGCGGAGCCAGGCTCTCTGATGGATCAGGCAAGTGCCAGGAAGATTATCAAAAGGAAGAGCTGTCTGTAGTTGTTCCCTTTCTGAAGAGATTGACAACTCACCCTAACAAAAGGAAACATTAGTGTGCTATTTGCGTCTCTCCGAAGAGACTGTGATAAGATGACGTGATAAATGGTGGGGCGGGGGTGGGAGGTTGCCATAAAAACACACAAGGTAGCTAAGTGGCCAAGTGCAAAGAAAACCTCAGCTGGCACAAATGGTTTATTTTAAGAAGGCGAGCTGCTTGGAACCACACGAGTGCCTACAGGTATCTCAGGTGACAGCGTCAGTTCCCTAACCCATGTGAACAGCTTCAAGAAAAATCTGAAATATTCCGTGCCTCCCCACCCTTTGGTTCCTTTTCCCTCGTTGCTTTACTGCGACCACCGATAACTTGCCCAAGAAGACACAGTGTATAATGGAGCGAAAAGGAATTAGGAAAAATCTACTCCCTGCCATGAGATCCAGAGCGGGGCCTGGGTCTGGCAGAGCCCCAGGAACGGCTTTGTATGTTGGACTCACAGAGGGCGTTTATTATGATTCTGAAACAAACCGGATGAACTTGAGTGTATCCAAAGAGGAAATTGTCCCCCAGAGAGGCTTTTCCCACAACTGCAGCCACGTTCCCCCTCATTAATTGTGGGGATGGCACCAATTTCGTGTTTTCAGGTCATCACTGCAGGCTTTCTTCCAGAGCTGATGTTGCAGGCGGCGGGAACAGCACCAGGTGCCTGACAGGTGGGATCAGACCAAACCTGGGCTCAGCAATCTCGGTGCTTGGGTTCTGGCTAGGAAGGAATTCAAAGTCCAGACCCAAATGGTAAGAGAACATTTCTTGGGGAAATTACAGAGGTAGAAAAAGTAACTTCTAGAAGAAATGGGCTTAGGAGACAAGTTCTAGAGGTAAAGAAAGGGCCCTTGGAGCTTGGGAGTGAGGAAGCTAATGGTAAGTGCCTGGGGAAGGGGAGAGGGAAGAGAAAGGGAAATGGAGAAGGAAGGGAATGGGAAATGGAGAGGGAAGGGAATGGGAAATGGAGAGAGAAGGGAATGGGAAATGGAGAGGGAAGGGAATGGGAAATGGAGAGGGAAGGGAATGGGAAATGGAGAGGGAAGGGAAAAGGGGGGGACAGGGAAGGGAAAAGCATGGGCGTGCTCCCTGCAGGGAGAGCACACTGGGTCTTCCATCCTAAGGGTGTTAAGGGCAGAGATTTTAAGGGAGTCTATTCAGCAGTTTTCCAGGTGTCCATTCAGGGTTGTGGTCTCCACTGATTGATTGGCCAGCACCAGGGCAGGGGGCTGGGGGTCATTATCCAATGCAGCTGGTCCTGACATCAGCCAGTCAGCCGTGGCTGGTTTTGTTACTTATCTGGGCCTGGAGCTAAAATACAACGGAGGCCTAGATGTTATTTCTAGGAACTGAAAGGTCAGGGAGTCCAAACCCCAGGGCCAGTGCTATGCTAGAGGAGGAAAGGTCACCCTGAGGGCGAGGTCCCACCCTACAATGGATTGTCCTTTGCTAGGCACCTGGGGCTTTCCATCCTGGTGGCCTCTGTTCCTGCCCATCATCTTTGCTCTGCTCCTGTCTGTCTAACTGCCTACAGCACTAACATGGAGTCCAGCGGTGAGCAGGTTGCATTTGGAGATGAAAAGGCTTTGACAGACCACTAACATCCACACAGCACCTACAGGGAGCCGCTATTTTTCTCCTTGCTGACCCTGCATCGTCGCAGCATTCTCAGCCCCCCAGAGTAACCCTGGAGGGTCCCCTGCCCATGGCAAACTGGACAACATCTAGCAGGTGGGAAGGCTCCTCTGGCCTGGGCTTCCAGGGCCCATTGCATCGACTGAGTCAGGGCCAGGCTGTCTCCTCTGGCTGTCCTCGGGTCAGGGCCTGCAGTGGGTCCTCAGCAGACCCTTACTGGACTTGGCTGAGCCCGAGGCCTGAGGGCCTGGAGAGTTTTGTTCAGTGTGCATCTCAAGCAGAGGATTCTTACTGGGCCGGGGTCTCCGCTCTCTGCGCCCCAGTCAAGCCCAGGATCTCTGCCACTGCTTCCCACGCACACAAGCTATCCCTTGGCTTTCGGAGGCGACCTAGTAAATCAACCGGGTTCTTACATGTGCAGCTAAGAGGCCAAGTTCTGGCAGGAGTGGAGAAGAAGTCGTCTGAGCTCTGTGCACTGGCAACCATGCAAGCACGGAGTAGGTGGGCAATACCATTCTGTTGGTAGACAACACGGTCCGTATGAAATAACAAGTGGTAACTATGGGGAAGAGGGCTGTCTGGTTTCTTGGAAAGTGTGTCTTCCTGCTCTGTGGGTGCTGGCCTCTATTATTACATCCTATTTGATGACCTACTTCACTATGTTTTTCAAATGCCATACTTTCTCCTGAGACTTAAAGCAGTGGACTTGGTGTGATTAACCTTTAATCCCTGTGTGGTTTCCATTTCCTGTAAAGCGGTCATGTTAAGGATGACTGATGGGAGGCCGCAATGACCCTTTCACTCACAGCGGTGGGCGGGGCCACCGTGAACAATACGACAAGCTCCATTAGTGTGTCTT
The DNA here is from genome assembly GCF_000147115.1 of Myotis lucifugus. Taxonomy (NCBI): domain Eukaryota; kingdom Metazoa; phylum Chordata; class Mammalia; order Chiroptera; family Vespertilionidae; genus Myotis; species Myotis lucifugus. Next base: position 9,159,786 of record NW_005871053.1, on the reverse strand, counting down.
TGCTGGTCAGTGGGGGTGACATGATCAGTTAGGTAGCCACGAATCTGGTGCCTTCAAAGATGTTGGGAAGCCTTCGCCGGCCCACAGAGGAGGGCAGATATAGGTCTGGGTCTCGCCACATTTAGGTGGCTTCTGGGATAAAAACTAACTCCCTCTCCCTGGGGCCAGTCTTTAAGCTTCCTGGCCAGGTCTGAGCCCCTAGAGAACCCACATCACAATAGTATCTTCTTGTCTTCTCTTGATCTTCTTCCTCTTGAAGACCATGGACAGCCACATTCTTCAAATAAAATCCAACTCTGCCTTTCCTACCCCAGGCAGCATCCTGATGCCGTTACAGGATATGAGACCCTCTAGCCCTGGGGGTAGGGAGGCAAACCAGCAAATTTCCAGGAGGGCCTATGTCTAAAGTGATTTAGATGTAGGTAGTTGAGGAAAATGGTGAATGAACAGAAAGTCTGAGAAGAAATCTCTTACAAGGATGGGGAGAAAAGGGAGGCAAGAAAGCAAGATAGGAAAAGAGAAACTGCATGTGTGTTACAGAGAGAGAAAGAGAGAGGGAAGAGAGAGAGAGAGAGAGAGAGAGAGAGAGAGAGAGAGAGAGAACAAGGCCAAGGGACGAAATCAAATCAAAGAGTGGAAAAGCAAAAAAATGGCAACAACCAAAACGAAAAACATCCAATTTTGTAAGGTCAGCAGCACTCACGGTGATCTGACAGTGATAGCAGGTGGCCGCTGAGACCACACAGAGGAGTTAGCTTAAGTTATTTATTTTATCATTTTATCCTAAAGAGCTTTGCTTTATAAAGCAGCCCTGAAATTGAAACAGAATTATAAGAAACCTAGCGATCAGATCATCCAACTTCCTCATTTTATACCCGAGGGCTCTGAGTCCTCAAAATTTCAAAACCGAACAACCACCAAACAAAAAACATAATCAAAAGTGCAGACACAGCACATCATTTTAACCAACTCTATGGGTTCAGCTTTTGTTGTTATTAATCTTTAAAAAAATTAAATAAAATCTACTTTTTGGTCAATAATGGGCAATTAATATAAAAACACAAATTATGATGATTTGGGCATTATATTTGATCAATTCAGTTGCACGCAGGAGATTACTGTATGACGTCAATCATGAGGAAATGTCATCATGAACACGTAAACAGTACCTTCTGACTTAAAGCAGATTATTAAAGAGAAACTTGACTCGTATTGTTTTATATCTTGGATCGTTACAGAGAGCCATCTGCTATTCTAGGAGTAATAGCAGTGATAGACCACGTGCTTTGGGCAGTTTTTAAGGAATATTATGCAGTAAAACCATCGAATGCAAGAGAAAACAGAGGAATTCTGAATATTTGTGGTGTTTTACATAGTAAGTTAGAAAGCACAGGTCTATTTGGTCTTTATGTCTGAATATGGCTTCATCTAAACCATACACCAGATGAAGCATTTGGATTTAAAAGAAAAAGCCATGCTCAGTGTTATAATGTGAATCAGCAGCAAATATTGGGCATATGGAATGTTACCCTGGACCTTTATAAAGCAATTTGACTCCTGAAAAGAAACAAAATATTTTTATAAGGAGAAAAATAAAGAAGTGAAAGTATTTGAGTATATTTACAACTGATATGGCATATTAAAATCTGGTTCTCTAACAAAATTTGTTACATGGCTAAGATTTAAAATTATTGAAAATAAAGGTAAAAATCTTTACGACTTCGAGAAGTGGTTTATATAGTTTGATTTGTATTATTGGTGATTTTTTTAAAAATTATGAAATGATTTCCTCCTTTGCTTTGGTCACATTAAAGGGAAAAAAAATCAAGTAAGAAAATAGCTATGTTAAGTGAAATCAATGACCATCATCAATGAACACACAAGCTTTGCCACTTTTGTGGACAATTTCCCACCTCTGCATGTTTGTACACCTTTTTCTCTGAGCATCTCTGTGTGTTTACTAACTGCCTCGATGTCCTCTCACCGACGATGGGCACCCAGGCTGTAGAACAGGCTACCCAATGCCACTGTCAGGAAGTCAATCTCTACCCGAGGGGACAGGGCGTGCAGGGGAAGGTCCTCTGAGGTCGTCTTTCATCCGGGCAACTAGGTCGGTCAGAGAAATCCCAACACAAAACAGGGTGGGCAGGGCAAGAACCCATTTCCTGTCCAGCTCGCTTAGCAAAACCCCAGTTATTTTCATTATTGCTCGCAGTAGGAGCCTCGATTGGATGCACAAGCCAGGGATTCTGCTGCTGCAGTCGCGTTGATAATGACCCAACATTTATAAAGCATCCGTGCACGGCTAAACGAAGCCATAGCATTAAAACAACGTGCGCAAAACTCAATTACGGGTTCTTCATTGACAAACATTCTAACTGGGCTGCTGCTGGTTGTCTGAACCGTCTCTTAGTGGAATTGTTATTAAGTACACGGCCTTTTTAAAGAGGGGGCATATGTTCCCTTTCTAATTTTCGAAGCCCTGTCTCATGGCAAAACATCATGTTTTTCCATTTGTCTCCAATCAAACAATTTAATATTTTAGAAAAATACTTTCCCTTATTTAATGATAGCAAGTAATGTAGTTTGCAAAATAAAAGGCAGGTTTTCATCTTTTAGACAAAACACAAACATTAACATTAAAAGAGAGAAAGAAAGACATGTATTGTCTATTTAACAATCAAAACATTCCAATAAAATAAAATAAAATTGTGGTATCATAATAATGAGTTCTCTTTCAGTGGTTTGCTCTGAACTAAATTGTGTTCTTTATGTAATAGAGCGACAAATGGTTTAATTCAGCAGCAAATATTCATGAGCTGCAAATGTGCTGCATCACCAGAACCTGCAACATCACAAACACTGCGGCGTGGACAGGGATGGCAGCGCGCGAAGTGGAGGTCTGCATGGTTTCACCCTTAGGTCTGCATGGTTTCTACTGGGTTGCTGGCTCGAACCCCAGTAGAGGGCATGCAGGAGGCGGCCAATCAATGATTCTCATCACTGATGTTTCTCTCTCTCCCTCTCCCTTCCTCTCTGAAATCAATAAAAAATATATTTAAAAAAATGAGTAAGAGACCTTCCTGTCCTTGAGGAGTCCACAATCTAATTAGAGGATCAGAGTGATTATTTCCATCCAATATGACTAGAACCATGACAGAGATAAGCACAGGACAGCACTGGGCCCCAGGGGAGGGTACCTCGCACAGACAGGAAAAGGTAATTAGAAAGACTCTCCTAGAGTACATGCCCTTGACCGGAATTGAACCTGGGACCCTTCAGTCCACAGGCCGACGCTCTGTCTACTGAGCCAAACTAATCAGGGCTCTTCTCCTCTCTTCTTTTTCCCTAGAAGAAGGAAAGGAGAAAGGCAGAGGGTTTTGAATCCATACCAAAAGGAGGGAAAAAGAACTCTACTGGACACAGAGCAGTCCAAGTAAGACCCCAGAGGCTTGAAATAGTGTACAAGTTGGGGAATTATGATGTGTTCCAACCAAAAAGTGAAAGAAAGGATGGAAGGAGATGAGGTTGGAGAAAGGGCTCCCAGGCTGTCCTCACATGGAAGTCATTACAAAGCCTCTCTTTCCCACACCCCCTCCTCACTCTCTTTCTCCCTTTCACCAGGTTCATCTATTTGCTTTAAAATAACCCCTCAATTGAAAATTGAAAACAATTCTTTTTGAGGTTCTAAAGAGCCCTGACTGATTTGGCTCAGTGGATAGAGTGCCAGCCTGTGGACTGAAGGGTCCCAGGTTCGGTTCTGGTCAAGGGCATGTATGGGGAGAAGGAGAGGGGAATCCTTTTTTCCTTTAAGGTTAGTGGCTAATTTAAAAATGAAGTGCATTCTGATCATTCAGATGAGAGCTCACCCTGCATATCACCCCCTGGGCCGTATTGTTTGCCCTTGATGTGGCAGGATTTCATGGGAAGTCAGGTCTGTGGAAATAATGGAAATTGCAACCAGGAAAACCAGCTCTATTCTGCAGGCTCCGAGAGACTTCTTAGACCACCCTGGAACAAATTGATTTATTTAGGATAACAGATTTCTTCTTTTAGCCTCAGCCAGGCGATCCCAATGCCACACAAGTCTCTCTCTCTCTCTTTGACAGGGTTTTGTGTCACACCAGTGGAGGGACCGCAGGCCACAGGGAGAGGGGAGTATATGCCAGGACAGTGTGCAGAGCCCCGTGCCTCCCAGGGGCTAGGCTCCACCTAGAACTCAGAAAAGGTTGAGCACCGCCCAGTGTGCGGGGCCGGCTGCTGGAGGAGTTCTATTCCTGTCCGCGGAAGCAGTCATTAGAGTTGCCGAAGAAATCTCTGAGAACTCCACAAAATTGAAATCAGCGCTCCCAAATGGCATGAAGAGTTTCCCTAACCATCTCCTGTTAGCTAAGCTCATTTGTTTTCCCTCCCGAGAGAAGAGCTCTTGCATCTAATCACACCTAATCTTTCTGCAAAGATGTTTTCCTAAAAAACCATGTAAATCAAGTTTTTGTAAATCTAATCATATGTTTTATGCATCAGGGGAACTTGGAAATGTAAAGGAATCCCATGGTGCAGCCTTCTGTAAAATGAAGATTTGCTCCCTTATTATTCATTTCTGTAAATCTGAATAATTATTCATTGAGTTGAAGGAGGTTCGCTTTATTTAGGCGTTTGCATTTGGTGTCTTTCCATTTCTTATTTTCAATGAGCCCCCCCCCCCACCCCCCCGACGGGCACACATTCCACCTTTAGAGGAAGGAAGCACAGCAGACATGCTCTCTGATTCTCGGGCTGTCATGCCTCCAAATGCTGTGCCAACAATGCGTCATCATCTGATAAAAAAACAACACACACACACACACACACACACACACACACACACACCAAAAACACCCCCAAAACACAGCAGAAAACCATGCTCCTATCCCGCACCACAAAGCCAGATAGGCATTTCGGACTATCCCTTCCTCTCTTCCCTTCATTTGCCCCTTTGGAAAATAAAAAACAGCACAGAGTGTTAAATAGGATGGTGTCTATTAAAGCTCTATCTAGCGGGAATTCCCCGAATCGAGAAACACGAAATTACTCAGCCACCAGGGAGCCCGGAGAGTCTGGTCTCTGAAGATGAAGTTGGAAATGAGGGAAGGTTTACTGTTTATTGCTGGGCAGAAACCACAGGATCCTATAGCAAGGAAAGGCTTAGCAATCAGGGCCGAGTGAAATCAGACTCCCAGCGTCTGTGCTGTAGACCTCAGCCAAAGGGAAACTTTCTGGAGGTATTTTTCCACCCTCCATCCCCTGGGTCCCAATTAAGAGAAACATTCTTTTTTTGGACAGTCTTTTCCCCATGATAGAAAAACAGGCCTGTCTTCTTTCCTTCCTTCTTTCCTTCCTTCCTTCCTTCCTTCCTTCCTTCCTTCCTTCCTTCCTTCCTTCCTTCCTTCCTCCCTTCCTCCCTCCTTCCCTCCCTCCCTTCCTGCTTTCTTCCATCTAGGTAGGCAATTCAAAGGCCCTGATGTTTGAGAAATGTAGTTTTATTACTGAGAAACTTGTTCTACAAGGACGTCCATGTTTTAATTTGGGAAATTGCCCAAACCTAAATTCCCAGCCAGGAGGAGTCCAATCCCATCGGGGCTGGGAACACGGGAGCATCTTTCGGTAAAGCGGACATAGCCAAGGGATAGTCATAATAGCAAATGGCCGAACACTCAGTGTCAGCTCAAGTGCTTGGAAAAAGCCCGTGTAGGAGAATAAAGCGGTTGACTGGCCGCTCAGTCGCTCAGGGCTGGGCGCGCTCTCGCAGGGATGAAGTCATCCCCGGCAGGGCTACGAAGCGCTCCGGTTGCCAGCAGGGGGAGCTCTAGCTCCGGAAACCCGTCGGCGGTCACCGAAAGCCGGTGACCGGGTCTAGACCGTTCCAAAGCGGTCGCAGAGGTCGGCACCCAGACCCGCAGGCCATGTCGCTGAGCCAGACACAGGGGTCTCCCCTCGCACGGTCCCTGGACCAGGAAAGCAGGAACGCCTTTTAGAAACAGGGGCCCCTGGCTGTATAAAAGAGGCATTTTAGGAGCGAGTGACCAGTCTTCCCCAAACAGGAAAAACAAAACAGCCGGTCTCCCTGCTCTCTTCTCTTCCTCCGCCCCCAGGCCCAGCTCTGCTTCCCCACCAGGGACTGCGATCTGCCAGGACACTGCGAGGATACGCGGAGCAGGGGAGCCAGCCCAGGCTGTACAGATGCCCTGATGTCACTGCCCCGTGCCTGCTGCTCTCACGTTGGATTCCCAGGAAGGAGAAACAGAAAATCCTTAAGCAGCAACTATATCAGGGGCCAAGGCACGCCACTCCCCATGTCTGCTGTGCTCGGTGCAGAAGAGAGGAAGGAAGCCCCGCAAAACGCAGACATGTTCTAGAATAACCATCCAGCCCATGGCTCCGAGCAGCGTGTCCCAGGCTGTGTCCCATGCAGCCTTGCTGTCCTTGGGGAACCCCGCGGTCTCTCAGGGGCAAGACGTTCTGTGGTCTCAGAGTTTGAGAGAGTGTGCACATTGTCCATGCATTCCTCCCTCCCTCACCTTTTTTGGGCAAGAAAGCTTGTTACAAGTCTCAGGAGTTCTACAGTTCAAATGAACAAACGAAAAATAAAAGCAAACACCCACTTAGTTTTCTTTAACCCGCATTTCCATGATTTATCTGACCAGGACGCATTTTCCCTTCCCCAGAGGGCACCTACACCCCGGTACTTGTGTTCTTCGGAGCACACTTCGAGAAATGCTGAGCACAAATGTACGAGCCGAGTCCTGGGGGTGGAGAAACGTGTGCATTCCTGCAGATTGGCTTTGCATCTAACTACTGTTGCTATGGTTTTTGATGAGTCACTTAGTCTCTCTGTGCCTCAGTTTCCCCCTCTGTAAAGTGAAGATTCCTCCAGTTCTACACACATCCACGTGGCCCCTGGCTGGAAGGAACGCCAGACGTTCGGATACATTGAGTTCCTAAAACGTGTGCTTCTGAAGATGGAAATTGATCGCACATTTATGCGGAACGTAAGTTGTGGATGTCTGTCTACGAACAGACAAAATGGACAAAACTCATACGGTAAGAGGAGGCAGTGTTCCTCTCTTTTTGCATTTGGTTTATCAGCCACTGTAGTCCTGTGGTGACTTCTCTGTCTTTATCTGTCCCCGTTGCTTCATCTATGGCAGGGGTCCTCAAACTTTTTAAACGGGGGGCCAGTTCACTGTCCCTCAGACCGTTGGAGGGCCGGACTATAGTTTAAAAAAAAAACTATGAACAAATTCCTATGCACACTGCACATATCTTATTTTGAAGTAAAAAACCAAAACGGGAACAAATACAATATTTGTATTTGCATGTGGCCCGCGGGCCATAGTTTGAGGACCCCTGATCTCTGGGATGGTTGCATGTGTGCTGCTCTTTGCCATTCATGTGCACGACGTCGAGGGTTTTGTTCTAAGTCATGAAATACATGAACTTTAATGGTGGAGGACATTCGCCCCACATACCAACAGGGGTTCCACAGCTTGCGAGGACTTACAGGCTCCTCTGAAAAACAGCGTGAACCAGAGCGCCTGCTGGTGGCCGTGAGGGACAACGTTAACGAACGGCTGCACGTTGAAAGCGTACACACCTGAAGGTTTGCTTCTAAGTAGCTCTAAGGCACAGTGGTTGGACTGATCAGGTTTTTTGTGCTAGAAGGGCCTTTCTGCTTCTTCCCCAAATCCTGCCTCCGCTTCGGTTGGGAATGGAAATGGTATTACCTTGACTGCCTTTGCTTGGAGATGTTGACTAGGTGTATCAGCAGGGAGATAAGGGAGTGGGTTTTGCAGAATGACATTACTGGACATCCATCGTACTCACGGCCATCTGCATGCCCTTGTTCAAAAATATCAAAAAAAAGTACAGCAAAAATTAACTGAGCACCTACTGTATATATGCCAGACACTTATTCTCATCAACTGGAAAGTCTTCTCTCCCAAACTCTGGCTCAAGTTCTGACTCCACTCTGGAGCCCTCCCTGATGTTTCCAGCCTTCACTGATATCTGCTGAATGCGAAGCTCTTAGAGTTGGGGGTCACGCAATTTAGCACTCATTCTATCCTGCTGGGGTTCCTAGCCCCTAACCAGGATGTACTCTTCACAAAAGCGGGGGTTACATCTTAACACTCTTTCCCTTGCATGTGGTGCCTCTATAAACATAATTCACCAAATCTCAGTGAATCACAGCAGAATGGGGAACCCTTCAGGCAGCAGGTCTCCGACCTCAGAGTTGTAGGATGTGTTTCTGAGCCAGCGATGTATGCTGTGTGCTATGTGCTCACAACTCTCTGTCATGTCTGCTCTGTCTCAGTTGGTTTCTGTCAGATTCAGAGTTAGAGTCAGATTTTGGGTTCACTTCACACTATTTGTTACTGATAATGCTGTGCAGTAAGATTTGTTGAACTCCACAGAATTAAGTGCCTTTCTGGGTGGTCTGAATTCATTTCCAAAGGCAACTTCCACTGATGTGGTCTTTTTTCCTGGCTTTCTCTATTACTGGCTTGTGGCTAATTATGGGGGTTTCAGTCAGTTCCATGTAGCCACAGATGGCACCAACACCCCAGGTGGCCTGGGGAGGATTTGTGGGGCTGTGGGGCCCCGGCTCCTCCAGAGAGACCCGCAGGGAAATGAATGCTGTGGTCGTGGACGTTCGTCTCTGCCCCTCACACCTCTCCTGGCATCCTCCCCTTCCCCTGGAGCCTCTACCTCCAGCCATCCTGGAGTCCAGCTTAGGTGTTCCCTCCTAGAGGCTATTGCCTAAGTAAGGTGGGGGCTGATAAGGGCCACAGCGGGACCCCTCCCAAGGGTGTACTTGCATGAAAAACTGATCTCGAATATCCAGAAGTCCTTCACAAAGCCTAGCTTGGCTGGCCCTTCCCAGTTCTCTCAAACCTTTGCACTGCATTTTGACAGTATATACAATGCTGTCGTGCGCAGTGTTACCAGAGCCAGAAAACAACCAGGTGAAGTGGGGGCGTGGTGGTGGGGGTAGGGGGCAGATGACTTGCACAAACAGCGTGTGCAGAAGTGGTGGTTCTTCTGACCCCCCTGCTCTGTGTCCCTCATCCTCACAGCCTGTAATACAGTATAGTGGGCAAGTATTCAGTCTGTACACCTGGGACCAAAACTAGGTCTGCCTCTTACAAGTGGTGGTGATAATGATGGCAACAGCGCCCATGTATTCAGTCCTTGCTATGTGTGAGGAATTGTACACATATCATCTCAGCGTCTTATTCTGCTCAGGCTCCAATAACAAACTACCACAGCCTGGGGGCGCTTATCAACAGCAGAAATTCACCCCTCACAGTTCTGGAGGCTGGGAAGTCCCAGATCAAGGCACTGGCAGATTCCTTGCCTGGTGACAGCCTGCTTCCTGATTCATCGACAGACAGCTACCTTCTCAGCTGTGTCCTCAGGAGGCATAAAGGGCAAGGGACCTCTCTGGTCTCTTCTGTAAGGGCACTAATCCCATTCATGAGGGCCCCACCCTCACGACCTAATCACCCCAAAGGTCCCACCTCCAAAGACCATCAATTTGTTGATTAAGTTTCAACATATGAACGTTGTGGGACAAACTCATTCAGGTAATAGCACTAATTTAATACTCACAACAACTCCAGAGGCATCTGTTATTATTCCACTTTGCAATGGAGCTTAGAGCAAGGTTTTACAATCACCCACCAATGTGCTTGGGGTGGAAGCCATGTTCTGTCTGTTTTTAGCCCAGATTGTCCACAGTTTCTGCAGGGGCTGTTGATAGGTTTAAATAAGAAAACGTAAAGCAATATCTTGTTGGGTGCCAGACGGACCCATGGTAAGCTCACAATAAACACCAGGTTTTTCTCTCCCTTCCCCCAGTCCAGGGACCTAATGATGACCCTCTTCCCCCACCCCCAGGTGATTACCAATAGCATAAGTCGGTCTTCAATAATTGTTCACTGAGTTAAATGGAAATCGAAGCAGAGAGTGGGGAAATCAGTTTGCTTTCCTAAGCAGGGGGAGGAAATAAAGGAAGACCCAGGCAGCCGTATTGTGAAGACTGCTGGCAGATTCAGAGTTAGGCTGGAACACGGTGAGACCAGAGTGCAACCTGGGGCCACGCCACTGTCTCCTGGTTCTCTGGCTGCCCTGCTCATTCTCCTTTGCAGGCTTCTCTGTCTCTTCCACCTTCATGTTCCTGTGTCTAAGGGTTCTGTCTATACTGAAAACTCACAAACCCCGTTCACAGCGCCGACTCCCTTCCCGCTGGCCCATTGACATTCCCAACACCAGCTCGGTGTGAAGCCCGCTCCTCCTTGTACGCAGCACATCCTGCACTGAGTGCACTATCCCTCATCCCTCTTAGCTGCTTTTCGTTTTAAGCTCATTTGAACCATTTTCAGTAATGGTGGTATTATTGTAAGGATACATATGTGATCGAAGGTGGTATTATTGTAAGGATACATATGTGATCGAACTTGTTAAAGCTGGAAAAACACACACATGACAAAACCAAAGCCAGGCCTTGGGAGAAGAGAAACCATGGGGGTCAGGAAAAGTGGACCCCAGAGCAGCTCTTGGACCGTTCACCGCAGGCTTAGAGTGCTGTTAGCCGGTTGCCATTGCTAACCTCACCCAGCGATCCTCCAGGGTGTGCCCTGCTTTATTCTTGCTACTGAGCAGCTTCAGGAGGGGTGAAGACATGCAGACACCATAACCCAAACTCTGGGATTCACCCTGACATCCCGCCTCTTTCACTTCAGTGGTCACCTCCTTCCCTGATCCCAACTATTAGTGCAGTAGTTGAGCCTCAGTATGAGTCAGGCGCCCCTCCTCTGTGCTCCAAAAGCATCTCTGACGTGAGCCAGGCACCATTTATTATTCCATATGATAATTGGTGCCCTGCTGGCAAGTCTCTGGGGGCCTTTCTCCTCCATCCCTAACATGCTGCCTGACGCTGTGGGCACCTGAGAAGGTTTCTTGCAGGGAAGGGATGGAAGGAGAGGGCGGATGGGAGGAAAAGACCAGTGATTGTCTCTCCCCATAACTGCGGCATGACTACTGCCTGCTCTTAAAAATCCTACTAATTACCTGAAATATACGGGCCAATGGAGAGAACAAACGAGGGATGGTTGGATCAGTACAGCTCCGTTTTTATCCACTGAAGAATCCCCAACACAAGCGATGTGGATACACGTTAGCCTTTTACTGTCATAGCAGATATTGGGGCGAACTTCCAAGGACTGATTCTGGTTACTGTGATTAGAGTTGAGTGTCTGATGTGCCCTGTGATACGATGTGCTCCTTAGTGTAAGAGCAGACCCCGTGCTTAGCAACACAGTGACTTTTCCGGTCATCCCCTTTGTGCCAACCCCCTTGGCTGAAGGGTGGGGAGGCAGGAGGGTGGAGAAGGAGAGAAAGGGAGAGGAATGGCCTTCTTCGAGAACAACGATTGATTTGAAATATAAAACATCTTATTGATAAAAGCAAAGCCTAGGCAGAAGGAAGCAGTTTGATACAGCACACTATTTGACAAAAATCATGCACATCTGTTTAGCACAATATACAACATAATGAAAGCAATCTTCCCTGTTTGTATCTATTCATCTGATTATACAGAGTAACAATTCTTTTAGTTACACATTTATTTACCCAGGGATTTTTTTTTTAATGGATAATAAGTTAGTAAATCAGATAGCATGTGTTCTGGATAATACTTTGGTAAACTGTCTACCACACAAGACAGTTGCAATTCACATTTTATAGAATATCCGATGCTCCGTTAATACCATAGCACAATGCGAGGCTATGAGCAGCTCTTCAAGAAGGACAAAGCAGATTTTAATGATTATTTAATACTGTTTGATCTAGACATATATTATGTTGAAAAGCTACAGATTGCAGTCCGGCAATGCACCACAGATGGAACGAGAAGTGCGCACTTATTTGAAATAGAATCCAGTGGCCTTCTTTTGATGCAGTTGCCATGGCTGTTTGTGCTAAAGTTTCCTGTCTTTTGACCCAAGGATACAGTATGAGCCTTTTCTAACTGGTGAAAATCCAAACTTGAACTCCAAAGGGTATATATCATTTCATGGCAAAATAATGAATATTAAGGAAGACAGGATAGTATTTAACTTAAGCCATTGAAATATGATGATGAAAACGTAAAGAATCCTCTCTTTCTGAAGTGAACACAGAAGTCAACAAGATTTTTGAACCTTTCTAGAATCCAGGAAATCTTACTGTTTAAGACTTGAATAGGAGATGGAAAAAGAGCACTGCTAAGGAGAGGGCTGGTCACTTCTGCCCTCCGCACACACCCCTGCGTCAGGCTGCCAGGAAAGGGCTGTTGTTGGAAGGCCCACAACATATGAGGACAACCTCTGACTTCTCCAGCCACGCCCACTTGCAACCCTTCACTTCCTCACAAAGCTCAAGAGCTTCTCAAGGTCATTAAGGTGAGATCTTTTGTGGTTTTAAGACCATATTATATACCTTATTTTAAAGAAACCTTCTTGGGTCCGATTCCCATTGCACAACACATGTTAGCAAAATTAGATTTGTTTCAAAGTATTAAAAAATTTGAAGGTATATAGGGAAGGAACCTTGCATTAAAGAGTATCTACTATTTAACACGCATTTTCTGCATTTTTTTAAAATCTAATAGTTACAATGGCTTTCCAAAGTAGGTATTATTTCCCTTTCCAGACAAGGAAATTGGATTTATTTATTTATTTTATTGAAGTATAGTTAACATGCAATATTATATTAGTTTTAGGTATACAACATAATGATTTGATGTTTGTATCCTTTAGGTTGTGATCACCACAATAAGTCTAGTAACCATCTGTTACCGTACAAAGTTATTATGATAATAATGACTATTTGTACCTCCTAATCCCCTTCACCTTTTTCACCATCCACCCACCTCATTCCCCTCTGGCAACCATCAGTTTGTTCTCTATGTCTATGAGTCTGTTTCTGTTTTGTGTTTTCCTGACTAATTTCACTTAGTGTAATACCTTCTAGGTTCACCCATTTTACAAATTGCAAGAGTTCATTCTTTTTTATGGCTTAGTAATATTCCATTATGTATATGTATCACATCTTCTTTATCCATTTGTCTATCCATAGGCACTTGGGTTGCTACTATATCTTGGCTATTGTAAACAATGCTGCCATGAACTTGGAGTGCATCTATCTTTTTGAATTTGTGTTTTTGTTTTCTATGAATAAATACCCAGAAGTGAAATTGCTGGGTCATATGGTAGCTCTATTTTAATTTTTTGAGGAACCTTCATATCATTTGTCATTATGGCTAATGGCTGCATCAATGTGCAATCCTACCAACAGTGCACAAGGATTCCCTTTTCTCCACATCATTGCTAACACTTGTTATTTGTTGTCTTTTGGGGAATAGCCATTCTGACAGGTGTGAGGTGATATCTCATTGTGGTTTTGATTTGCATTTCCCTGATGATTAGTGATGTTGAGCACCTTTTCATATGTCTGTTGGCCATCTGTATGTCTTCTTTGGGGAAACAAGATTTAAATTTGCACAATTAATCAGGGGCAGGGCTAGTCTCTGAACCCAGCACCAGCTGACTCCCAAGCCTGTGCAGTTTCTCTGTACCAATGTGCCCCAAACCAGTAATATGCCCTGGGAGTTAAAACCACACCACTTCCTTAGTAGTTTCATATCCAGAGAATCTGAAGAATTTGGTCTGGGCAGAGGCCAAGGCATCATCATTTTAAAGAAACCCACCTAGTGATTCTACTAAGCAGCTAGGGTAAAGAACCATCAGGTTACACCCACAGAATAACAATTCCACTGTAATTCACATACATTTAAATAAATAAAAATTCACATACATATTTACTTGAACCACATAGGTCACAAGGAACAAATATCATGACATCTATAATGAGGAACATACTAGAAAAAGTAGCTGTCCCTAAACACAATTAATTATCAGCCCTTTCTGTGAACTCCTCATGAATTAGGCATTCCACAGGGAGATTTCAAACTGCACTGGCTTTTTAAAAAATTATATTTTATTTTTATTTAAATTCAACAAGCATCTAAAGATGTTTTCAATAAGTTTACTGAGCTATATTCTGGTAATGTTTGAACCCATTCAAGGAACTCAAGAAAAGAAAAGATCAAATGAAGCTATATCTTTGACCATGATGTCAAAAATTGGGTTAAAGTTAAAACTTAGATGTTTCCAGTGGTTCATTTCTTTTGTTCCTTTTCATGATCTCAAAATCTTATTTGACTGGATTTTTGTTTTTTCAAAAACTACAATCTAGCTATTGCCTGGCAAGTTTTTCCGGTGTTGCAGAGGTCTATTCTGTAGATGAGAAATGTAAAACATAGATGATACTAAATATGGACTTACACCTAAATCAGAACTAACTTCTTCATGAAACTTTTTGGTTTTTGGGTGCTGTGGGCACTTTCTTTTGACACTTTCCCCCAACCTATGGGGGCTATTTATTTATTTATTATTTTTTTAAGTATATTTTTTAATTGACTTCAGAGAGGAAGGGAGAGGGGGAGAGAGAGAGAAACATCAATGATAACAGAGAATCATTGATCGGCTGCTTCCTGCATGCCCCTTACTGGGGATCAAGCCCACAACCTGAGCATGTGCCATTGATTGGAACTGGACCTGGGACCCTTCAGTCCGCAGGCCGACGCTCTATCCATTGAACCAAACCAGTTAGGCCTGGGGGCTATTTATAAGACAGAAAAATCTTCAACTCCCCACAAAACAACAACAACCCACTTGTAACCTAAGAGTTAAATGACATAAGCAATATGGTTGTGGTTAGAACTATTAATGCTTTTTGAGGAAATACTCCAAAATGCCAATAATGGCAATCCTTGGTGAGTAGAGGTACACATAAAAATATCCAAACTGAACCCAAAAACTCTTTTAAAGTTTTTAAAAACTGTTTATATCTGTGATCCTATTTATTTTCTTCTAAGACAATGGCTCTGGGTCATTTTTAGGAGTCTCTTTCTTTTTAGCTTTTTAACATTTGCATCTTAGTTCAATGACTTGATCTAATAAAAGCCTTTTATTTTAAACATATGGGAGTAGAGATTAAAAACACTAGCATTTTTGGTAAGAATCTTTTAAAATGAACAAATATGCTTCCAGAACTTTCTCCAACTTGAATTTCTTTGAACTACTCTGCATGTATGTGTGTGTGTGTGTGTGTGTGTGTGTGTATTTATTTATTTTTTACCTGATTCTGATTCTAGATTTCACTGAAATACAAGCTGAAGTATAATGTGTGGTTTTAAAAGGAAGAAGAAAAGTGAAAAGAAGGCGGTTTAATTCCAGCAAAAAGCTTCCAACATCACCCAGTGTCAGGATTCCAGACCCCCCCACAGCCAGAATGCCCGAGGCTGATCCCGGTCATGTGACTTGACTAGTCACTTCACCTCAATTTCTTCATCTGCAGAATGGAACTAATATTTGTTAACTTCCTGATAGAGTGCTGTGAAGATGAAATAAGTTCGTATGTGTGAAGTGCTTAGGACGCTACCAGGCACGTGGACCACATTTTGAATGCTCAATATGTAACAGCTGCTGTTATTGTTGTTGTTGTTGTTATTGTTGATGGAATAGATACTTAGATCAATGGCAAAATTGTAAAATTGTGCAAAGTCTAAGTGGATAGCCTATGTTTTGAAAGATATTTCTTCTCTTTTTATGGAGTTTTTCTAAGCAAGAAGGGAGCTGCAGGGAGAGGGAGTGGGGAGCAGAGAGGGGCCATTTCCTTTCCTTGCTTCAGTGCTGGATGCTGCTCTGGGAACGTCAACACAGACTGAAGCCACTTTCAGAATTATATCCTGGAGCCCAGTTCACTCTCCTGGCCAGGACCATAACCCAGGATTTTAGCGAGAAACCATATCTGAGGCTGGGCTTAGAAAATACAAAAGTTTTTACATCAAGGAGCAGAAGGGTTGCAGTACATTATCTTCCCTCCCTCCCCTTCCCACCCTCCTCCTCTTCTCTCCATTCCTGCTTTTATTTTCCATCCTCCCTCTTTCCTTTCTTTTTTTCTCATTCTCTTCCTTTTAAAAAATTATCAGTTCTAAAAAAGAAATCCCTTTATATAAACTTACGTGTTTGCCAACTGATCAATGAAAAACATTGCATAAGAAGAGAACAAGTTACTAGAAAGTTATGTTGTTATTATAGCAAATAGCACATACTACTTGCTCAGAATTGGTGTTCTGCTACCTGATACTGATTGCTACTGTGAGCCTCCCTGTAAGATGTACCCCCCAAAACACGCATGAAGTTTATTTCCCCAGTTTCCTTCTCTTCCTCCTAGTCCTCAGGGAGCAATCCTTCAGTGAACTGCAGTGTGTGTGTGTGTGTGTGTGTGTGTGTGTGTGTGTGTGTGTGTAAGAGAGAGAGAGAGAGAGAGAGAGAGAGAGAGAGAGAGAGAGAGATAGAGAGAGAGAGAGAGAGAGAGAGAGAGAGAGAGAGAGATTGCTGCTGGCTCTTTCTCCTAGGTTTCTCCCACCCCCCACCCCGCCTGTCCCCAGGCTCAAAGATCTCTTAAGGCCCTAGCCTTTAAAGCAGCGGTTCTCAACCTGTGGGTCTCGACTCCTTTGGGGGTCGAACGACCCTTTCACAGGGGTTGCCTAAGACCATCGGAAAACACATATATGATTACATATTGTTTTTGTGATTAATCACTATGCTTTAATTATGTTCAATTTGTAACAATGAAAATACATCCTGCATATCAGATATTTACATTACGATTCATAACAGTAGCAAAATTACAGTTATGAAGTAGCAACAAAAATAATTTTATGGTTGGGGGTCACCACAACATGAGGAACTGTATTAAAGGGTCGCGGCATTAGGAAGGTTGAGAACCACTGCTTTAAAGGAATGCATTTCTTACATTTCTATCAGCTTTTACTTAACTACTGCATTAGATGACAACACTCTAGCAAAATGAAATAGTAGAATAAAAATTATTTAAAAAAATACTTCTCTTGTCTTCTCTTCTAACTTGGACCACATTTCCAGTGCGTGCAGTTAACTACAAGGCATTCTTTCTTTGGCTGCAAGTTCAGATGTCTTGTCTTCATTATAGAGTAGCCCCATGCAAGCCCAAATTGCTCATATTTCACTTTTATGTCTTTTGATTCACTTAGTATATTATTCTTAAATCATTTATTCAAATTCTCAACTAAGTCTCCTTCAATTTTTGCCTCTACACCTTGGTACCTCCTCTGTCCTAAAGCTAATATTCGTTTTCTTCTTAAAGAAATGCAATAGGCCTAAAAGATCCTGCTTCTGCTTCTATTCCCCCATTATGGAATGTTTTTTTAATGACTTCCAGTCCTGGGCTTGCCACCCACCACAGGATAGAGAAACTGACATGTCATTGCCCACGTTTGATAAGTCACAATAAAGTCATCATACCAGGAACCAAGAAAAAGAGCTTAAAAATGTTGGATGAAGTCTTCTTTTACTAGAATACACATTTTGTGGGTCTGGCTGTATCTAGAAATAAATTAGGTTTGTCTAGACATTTTCTAGATGAAGAAACCAAAGACCCAGAGGGTTACTTTTCTTGGTCAAGAGCCATCCGATCAGTTAGTGGTAAAATTACAACTAAAGTCTAAGCCTCCTGATACCTCCTCATGTAGCATGTTTCCTTTCTTCCTTTCTGCTTCTTTTTTAAAAAAATATATTTTTATTGATTTCAGAGAGGGAGAGAGAGGTAGAAACATCAATGATGAGAAAGACTCATTGATCGGCTGCCTCCTTCACACCCCCTACTGGGGATCAAACTGCCACCTGAGCATATGCCCTAGACTGGAGTCAAACCCAGGACCCTTCAGTCCACAGGCTGACACTCTATCCACTGAGCCAAACTGGCTAGGGCCTTCCTTCCTTCCTCCCTCCCTTCCTTCCTTCCTTCCTCCCTCCCTCCCTCCCTCCCTCCCTTCCTTCCTTCCTTCCTTCCTTCCTTCCTTCCTTCCTTCCTTCCTTCCTTCCTTCCTTCCTTCCTCTTTCCTCCTTCCTTCTTACGATATTTATTTGTGCCTACTATGTACTTGTTTCATAATAAACAAGGGACCAATAGAGTTTTATTTTCGGAATGAAAAACCTGGGCACCATATGGCCTGCCAAGTAGGAGAGTACTAAATAGACATACAGAAACAGAATGTTTGAAATGGGGGCTGCCCTGACAAATCCGATTTGTGTGGTCATTGTCACTACAGCACAGCTCTCAATGTAACTCATGCCACACCACTCCGACTGGGATCCCGCAGAATCCTGACCCAAGACAAGGCCAAAGGACCAAAGGACAATGGGAAAGGACACATACACCTCAAACCTATACACAGCGATCGAGCTGCCTCAGATGTAACTCAGCAGACAATTAGTGCACTGATGTTTTGGCAAAATTTCCAGGCATTTCCATCAATCCCTTTTTAGATTCTTCTCCCTTCCAGCTCAGCAAGACAGTCACATTTTTCTGGGCTTCACACAAACAATAGTGTCCAAATGCTATTTAAGACCCCACCCCCCACTCCACCCCCAAAGCAGGCTCAGCAGGGCTGGGAGAAAGGAAGGTCACCATATGCCCCCTGCTCTTTGTGCGCGACCTTGCTGCTGGCTGATAGCTGCCTGTGTGGCTTTATTTGACTTTGGGAGACAAGAGCTTGACTCAAACGCACAAAGGAGATTTAGGATTAAGCCTCATCTTCTATCTCTCCAACCTGTAACATCTCTCATGCTAACAAAGGTGGGAGGAGCTGAAGAGAAAGATGGGTTTAGCCCTTGGAGGTGGGGAGGGAACCGGGCAGACAATGTGGGCGAGGGGAGAGGGCGATCTCTCTTCCACTTGCTGTCCCTCTCACCCTCGTTTTTTTCTTCCTCATACAGAAGCACCATCTGTTCACAGACTTGGCGCGTTTGCATTTGTTTTCCATTCAGTAACAGCTTATGTAAGAAACAGCTTATGAAGTGAGCAAATATGTCACCGACTGGATCAGCGACTGTACTTTGTTCGTGCTCCTTCAAACTTCACAGAAGCAAGCTCTGCGCGGGTCCTGACCAGACCCCAGACTCCGCACCCGGCCTGGACTGGCACCACTGACTTTGACAAGCCCTTTTGCTAAAGTCTCTCAGTGTTCATGTACTACATTTATACTAGATTTTAAAGTACCTTTAAATGGTGTGTTTTTTAACTTTATTGATTGGAGAGAGAGAAAGAGAGAGAGAGAGAGGGAGAGAGAGAAAGAGGAAGGGGTAGAGGAAAACACTGATTTGTTGCTTCACTTATTTATGCATTCATTGGCTGCTTCCTGGATGTGCCCTGACGGAGGATCCATCCCTAACCCTTGGTGTATGAGGAGGATGTTCTAACCAACTGAACTACCCAGCCAAGGCCTAAATGGTGTTTTCAACAAAATTTTTTTTTCTAGTGTGCTAGACTAATGAGATTTTAAGGGTTGTGGGTTCGATCCCTGGTTGGGGCACATGCAGAGTGCAACCACTGATCAATGTCCTCTTTCATATTGATGTTTTTCTCTCTCCTTTCCCCTCTCTCTCAAATCAATAAGCATATCCTTGGATGAGGATTGGGGAAAAAAGTCAGGGAAAGTAGAAAAACTCACAGAAAGCCTCACAGGCACCCCATGGAATCCACGTAGTTGGTCATTATCTCTGTAAATGCTATTTTGAAATGCTTCTTATTACTACTTAAGGAGATAAGGAACTCATTCTAGGTGAAAAACTGTATGGGTAGTGGGCTTCGAACATAATGCCCTGTGTAAGCTTCTGAAATATGAGACACCATTGCTATTCGCGTAGGTCCCTTGCTGGTAAGCCTGAGGCAGCCAATGTAATCAGAAGCTGATCACATATGTGCGGCCCCTGGGAGCTTCCAGAGCACAGCCATGCCAGGCAAGCCTGGGACTCAAAGTTCTGATGCCTCGTTGACTCACAGCCCTACTTATCTCTACGTGAGGTTAAAATACAAATGCCCACACTTTCACTTTCCCTAATTTTCTATTTTTGCTACTTGCATTTACCTTGTTCTTTTCTTTGACATCCTACAAGGTTGACATTTAAAAAAGGTGTTTTAGGCTCCAATTCTAAGCAAATTGGTCCACAGAACTCCCTAGTGAGTAGCAAATTCTGAGTTAATATTCACAGTGTCCTGAATGTTAACACCACCATGAAGGCAGTTTGGTTTTGCTTTGGCATCAGCTAATTTTAAATTGTATTTACAGAGTTACTTGCTTTTTTTTTTCTTTAATGAGTCAGAATATCCAGTTCAGCTTGGTCAGCTACTTCACTACCATTCTTTACATAGGACAGTTACATTGTAATGTTAATTTTAAAATCAAAGAATCCATAGTAAGTTTGTGTTTGGATAAGAGAATGATTTTCTACCAGAAGTGAGGATCTTCTGGGCCTTATGTTCTAGAATGTCTTCTTTAGTAACAAAAGAGTAAATCAATCTTTGGAACTATTGGAGAATGTCCTTCATTTTAGTTTTTAAACTTGCTTATATAATGCCCTATTAATGAAAAGGCAGAGAGGACTGCCAATCGAAGTTGCAAGGATTGATCACAAAGTGTATACCATACTATTGACTTTAAAGTGATTCTGAAAAATAAGGCCATGACACCTTATCAACACTGAAATAATAAAGGCAGTTATCTCCAAGTATATGTAGGGTTAAAAGACTGTCCTTTACACATTAATATTTTCCCTCGTCATTAATTCCTCCTTTGGAATTCTCCCAGCACACTCACTTTTTATATTATTATTTACCCACTCCTATGTATATTATCATCCTTGGTCATGACGAACAATCATGGACATTTCTATCAAGATGGTGTTTGCATTAGAACCATGGCTAATTCCTTATTTGTAAAAAAAAAAAAATGTATGAACAGTGTCCTGTATTGAACATGTATCCGACTCTCCCAGATTCATCCTCACACTGGTGTTCCTATCATAATCATCTAGGGCTCCCTTTTCAAACCATCTTCACACATTCCTCTGATCATTCGTTGCCTAATCCAGTTGTTCAGCGCTGGGCCACTGCTCTGCTCTTCCCCCATTTTGTGCCAGTTTTCTGCTCTGCTGTGTTTCTCTGTCCTGTTTCAGCCTGAGTATGGGCATAGACCCTTCCTGTAATTCCCCAGAGGAAGTTGAGACCAGATTGTAACTTTGGAGGGTTTGGGAGTATGGGAAGTCAGTTAAATCTAAGAGGCGAGGATGCAGACAGGATTGCTATCAACATCCATCACCCCACCCATGGGGATACCCACCTGGGCACCTTTCTTTCTACACTCTGTCAGCAACCATGTTGCAGGACCGACTATCTTTCTTAATATAGCACGTTTATGCTTCATTCACTGGAGTCCAGACCCAATCTTTTACAGATCAAGGAAAAGGTTCTTCCTTTAACTAGATTTACCTTCTCTTTCCTTGCATAAGGATTGTTCTCTTCCCAAGGTCATGGTTACTTGAGTACATTTATTTCTCTTAGGGGTGGCCCATCTCTGTGACCTTACCCTTCAACATATAAAGGACTTGAGAATTCAATGGTCTGATGTCATATATTCCCTAAAATTTGGTTTAGTGGCTCAGATTAGGGGCTTTTGTAGAGGGGTCAAAGTTGAGCTCTGGTGATTCCAGTCTTGAGGGAACTTCCTAGAGCCTACACGAGTCTCTGTTGCCTAAATCCATATTTAGTAAGGATACATTTTTCCAAAAGGAAACCTAATCTGTAGAAGCATAGGTCCCATTAAAAGCCATGGACATTATTGAAAAAGACAGAGCTTCTCAATCAGAATCATTTCCCAAGAATAGCAAGAGTACTTGCCTTACATCGGCACCTCTCTGAGTGATGGTCTGGAAGCATGTGGAGGCAGTACTAGGAAAGAGAACTTATTGCCCACCACTCCATAGCAATGTTTCCACGAATGCAAACAGAAAAGGTCCTGTGAATCAAATAAGTGTGAGAAATACTGGGTAGAACAAAATTTTTTCAAATCCGGTATGTCTCAAGACTTTTAATTTGTTCTGTCCCTTATGCATCTCCCAGGGAAGGTATAACGTGTTCCTCAAACTTTTTGACCATTACTTCCCTTCTTCCCCCAACACATAGTTACTTTTTTAGAGTTCTAGTCAAGATTGGATGGATAAGTATAAGGCCCTTTGCCTTCCTCGCTTAAGAACACACAGTTTACATCCGATCATTAGGATATGCTTAGAATTAAGTTTCCAGCCTGCCACAGGGGATAGAGAGAAATCCCAGAAATCATGTGGCAGCGTTAATAGCCAGAAACAATATGTTCCACTCCAGATGGCTTTTGTCCAGTGAGTCTATATAGCATAGCAGACCCAAGCATCCAGGATCTCTGGTTTCCTACCTTGCGTTCTCTCTTTTCTCATCCTGAAAAGTTCAGGCACATACACTAGAAAAATTTCCCCCCTCTTACCTATCACTTCAGAACCCTTCTTGATGGCTCACTGCATTTTTTAAAAAAAGTATATTTCAGACTTGAGAAGATTTGAATTTTTTGGTGAGACACAGATTATATAATGTCTGTTTCCTGGTAACAATCACACACAGTGATTTATTGGTAGTCGATGATTTATTCATGCAAAATATTAAAATATGAGCATTGTCATACTTTAAATGTTAATATATAAAAGCTGTTTCAGGATTCCCTTAGCCATTCTTCATGTTTAGAAGATGAATCTTGCGTAGTGACCATAAACTCTGGTTGAAAGGTAAAAATTTTATCATATAGGTCAAGTTAACGCCATGTCAAGAAGACATAGTACTCAAAGTGCTATTTCTAATCACAGATGCTTTACTTTAACCTTGTGTAGGCCTTTTGAATGACCTATTCTCAAGAAATATGAATGAAGGAATAATGTGAGAGAACCTATATATTGCTACTAAAAAAGTTGGGATGTAGCTTCCCAGTTTATTCTAGTAAATATGGTCCAAATATGTACTCACATTCATCACAAGTATTTTAATTAAAGCTGTGGGAAAACAAGACACCTGCTGAGTAGAATATATTTGTCTCAGTAGACCACAATGCACAAAAATGAAAGTCAAATGGATCATTCATCAATCAGGTATTGATCTTCTCTCTGACAATGTTGAAGAGTCCCATCTACAGTCTTGTTTGGTAGTGGGATTAAAGAGGAAGAGCTGTGGTAGGGAAGAAAGAGAGAGAAAAGTTATAGGAAATGGCCTTCTTTGTCTCTTGTTATGGCCTTTGTTTTGAAGTCTATTTTGTCTGATATGAGCATTGCTACCCCATAGGGGTAGATTGAAATAAATGAAGACTTTCTAGAAGAGGGGATATTGCACCAGGCCTTTGGGGATAAATGGGATTCCACAGAGCATAGAAGGTTGGAAGGTGGAAGGATGGTGGTGAGCTCTGAGGAGTAAGTTGCTGTGATCATGGAGTGCTCAGGTCCTATTTCCCCATGGAATTCAGCCTTGTGCCCAGGTCTGTATGTTGACTACTCATACCATTGATTCAAGGAGTGTGATGCAAATAGTAGTGGGTGAAGGGGAGGGCTGATTCTACTTTGGAGTCTCCTCTCTCAAGAGAAGACTCTTCTGTTGAAGTTGTAATCTCTTTAACTTTTCCCTTGTCCTGCCAAACAAAGAGACAGGACAGTTAAAGTTCTCCATTTGGAACAGAAAGGTCAAACCTCCGAAAGAATCAGAAGTGGGGGAGGGACACCATTCCCTGCATTGTTCCTGATACACTTCTAACCTGTCGCCTTCACTTTATTGGCACGACAAGACACAGAAGAAACTCTGTTCACACAAAGAGCCTTCCACTTGCAAGCTCCACTGCTCTCCATTCTATTCACAGGGGGCTGCAGAGTAGGAAGGGGCCCAGAGTCTGTTTGCATTTTAGAAAAAGTCCAAACAGTGCCAGACAAGGAAGTCTTCCAAATCCCCCTAAGTGCTAACCCACAAAAGACCTAGTTGGTCTTCTTTATAAGCCTAATCCTTCTGTCAACAGTGGTTAGGGGTCTGAGTACACATTGCTTCAGAAGCACTGGATTGGACCAGTCTTTTTTTTTGAATTAGTTGATGAGCAACGACACAGCAAGTCCTTTAGAAAGCAAGGAGCATAACATCTGACCTTAGAGAAACCAAGTGACATAATCCTACTCTACACAACTCTATTTTGGGTTTGACTAACGAAAATCCCCTACGGAGGGAGAAGAAGATCTTTAGTTTTAGGATATCTGAGGACATAGGAAGAGATTAACTCTGACAGTTTTGTTTTGACGTAAAGATATTGTAGCTTAAAAATATTTGTAATGCTTTAAAAAGTAGATTAAATGTGGGTTTTGGAGGAGTGTCTTGAGTTGAAGTAGATATTGAATGCTGTAACCTGGTAAGATGATGCCAAAGCTCCAACTCCCCATGTGCTTTATCTGGGCTTAAAGGAAGGAACGCCAGGTTCACCAGTAATAGTCCTCAGCCTCAGAGGTGATAGATGCCTGGCAATCTGGGGGGCAGGAGATTTCCTTGGAGACTAGAGAATCTCCAGCTCCAACTCTTCCTTCCACTACATGTCTGCACAAGGCGTGACACACCCCGGTGCACCCAGTCACCGTCTGAGAAATTCAGCTGGTAAGGAGGCAGGAAGAAGATTGAGTAAACTGAGAGTCTGAAAATATTTCTTCCTCAAGAAAGTGAACAATATGCAAAAGATTTTAAAGTGGTAGGATAAGACTAAGTTTTGAATGGCATAAAACAAGATGTTATTTCCCCCACCAACCAGAAAGTGAGAGGTCAAACGAAGATCAGCAAGAAACAAAAGGATAAAACTATCCTCTCTGTACAAGTGAGTTATCACATGAGTTACATTTATAAACAATTTCCCATTTTAACATTTTACATTAGTATGGTACATTTGTCACAACTAATGGACCAATATAGATATGTTGTTATTATTATTATTTATTTTTTGTTAATCCTCACCCAAGGATATTTTTCCATTGATTTCTAGGGGGAGTGGACGTGAAGGGGAGAGACAGAGAAAGAAACATCGAGGTTTCAAGCCTGCAACTGAGGCACATGGCCTGAACCAGAATTGAACCTGGGACCCTTCAGTACAAGGGCTGATGCTCTATCCACTGAGCCAAACTGGCTCGGGCTAGAGATGTTATTTTAACTAAAGTCCATATTCTATTCAGAGTTCCTTAGTTTTTACTTAATGTCCTTTTTCGCTTCCAGGATCCCATCCAGGATCACACATCCCATTTGGTCATCATGTCTGCAATGGACCAGGTGATGAGGTTCCTGCCTTTCCTCACAGTGGGACCTTCATACAGTACTGGGGTTATTATTTATTGTCCTTTCTGATTATTTGACTATCTCTAATTAATAACAAACCATGCTTGGTTCTCAATTTTCCAAGATCCAGCAGTAAGACTTGGGTCAAATCATTTCACCTTTTATACCCTTGGTCCCACATTGTCATACTGGGATGCTGTTACCTGTTTAACCAACTTGGTGTATCTTTGACAGATGTTCATGTGCGATGCTGCCCCAATTCTGAAATTTAAAATTTTTTTCTAAAAATGGAAGTTACTTCATAACTCTTGGTAGGAAAACATGGCATGATCTAATATGAGGCTCTTGATAGTTTTTATTTATCCCACTAAGTATAAACATTATACATTTAGCTGCAGAAATGGGAATGTGTTTAATTATGGAGTAGTGCCTAGCCTCCAGTAGCAATCTACACTAATAAAAGAGAAACATGGTAATTAGCATACAACCGCTACCCTTCCCATTGGCTAATCAGCATATCCTTATGCAAATTAACTGACAGCCAAGATGGCGGCCGGCAGCCATGCACTGAAGCGAGCAGGGAGGCTTGCTTGCTTCAGTGACTGCAGACTCCAACGTTCCCCGCCTCTCTTGCCAGCCTCTCAGCTGCAACTCTAAGCAACTATGTACTATGTTGCAAATAAGAAGCTAAACAAAACCCCAGAAACCGGCTTTCAGTCAGCCGGACCGCAACATTGTATTGATGTTTTCAGCAGCGAGGCCTCAGAGCTAAAGCTGGCCCAGAATAAAAAAAAAAAAAAAGGAAAAAAGGAGCGGTTGGGAGCTTCAGTCACCTGCTTCCGGAAAACAGCCCTCAGCCCCTCACCCAGACTGGCCAGGCACCCCAGTGGGGACCCCCACCCTGATCCAGGACACCCTTCAGGG
Source organism: Myotis lucifugus (assembly GCF_000147115.1). Lineage (NCBI taxonomy): Eukaryota > Metazoa > Chordata > Mammalia > Chiroptera > Vespertilionidae > Myotis > Myotis lucifugus. Next base: position 9,133,473 of record NW_005871053.1, on the reverse strand, counting down.
CAAACCAGCCAGCCCCTACCCGTGCACCAGGCCTCTATCCTATATAGTAAAAGGGTAATATGCCTCCCGGCACCGGGATCAGCAGAGCAGCGAGGCTCCCGGCACCAGGATCAGCGTGACAGGGGGCAGCACCCAAACCCCCTGATCAGCCCTGCTCTGTGCCTGATAGGGGGGAGCTCCCCAATCACCTGATCGCCCTGTGGCTCTGTGTGTGACAGGGGGCGGGGCTACAACCTCTCTATCGGCCCTGCTCTGTTCGTGACAGGGGAAGGCGCCCCAACCCCCTGATCAGCCCTGCTCTGTGCCTGATAGGGGGGAGCTCCCCAATCCCCTGATTGCCCTGCGGCTCTGTGTGTGACAGGGTGCGGCGCACCAACACCCTGATCGGCCCTGCTCTGTGTGTGACAGGGTGCGGTGCCCCCCCCGCCCCACAGGCCCTGCTCTGTGTGTGACGGAGTAGAGCCATAACCTCCACATCGGCCCTGCCCTGAGTGTGACAGTGGCGGCACCCCAACCCCCTGATCTGCCCTGCTCTGTGGGTGATAGAGGGTGGCACCCCAACCCCCCTCCACGGGCCTTGCTCTGTGTGTGACAGGGTAGAGCCATAACCTCCCCATTGGCCCTGCCCTGAGTGTGACAAGGTGCAGCGCCCCAACCCCCTGATCCGCCCTGCTCTGTGTGTGACAGGGGGTGGCGCCGCAACCTCCATCGACCCTGCCTTGAGTGTGACAGGGGGCGGTGCCCCAACCCCCCAATCGGCCCTACCCTGAGCGTGACTGAGAGTGGCATCGCAACCTCCGGATCTGCCCTGCTCTGTGCATGACAGGGGGTGGCGCCCCAACTCCCCAATCGGCCCTGCTCTGAGCCTGACCAGGGGCTGCACCTAGGGATTGGGCCTGCCCTCTGCAACCCGGGAGCAGGCCTAAGCCAGCAGGTCGTTATCTCCGGAGGAGTCCCAGACTGCAAGAGGGCACAGGCCGGGCTGGGGGACCTCCCCCCCCAGTGCACAAATATTTGTGCACCGGGCCTCTAGTATTATATAATATCTTGACATATATACTCAATTGCAATTCTAAGTTCCTGACATTTCTGAATTCTGAAACACATGTGATGCAAAGGGGTTCAGATAAGAGATTGTGAATCTCTCTGCCAGGTTATCATTATTATCTCCCTGCCATAAAGTAACAGTTCTTTCACCTTCCCAAACCACAGTGACTTGCTTCCTTTTCTTATATTGTAGAGAGTCACAGCCAACTTCCTTACTCATGTTTTCACTTCCGGTATAGTCTCAAAATTCTTCAATGTGGAAGCTAAAAGGCGTATGGGATGTGTTGTTATAGATTAGCAGATGGGTGCTTTCGACCTAAGGGTGAAGTAGGGCCCAAGCATGGACACAGAAGGTCACCCAGCAATAAAGAGGTGTCCAGATACGTCAAAAAGCCATCTGACCTGCACTCCCACATCCTACCTCCCAGAGCGCACAGCCTCCGTACATAGTTGCTAATTTATTCTCTATGATTAAATCCATTTGATGGTGCATTTTAAATCAGCTTTACTTGAACACTTACTGTATTTAAAAAATGTTATCCTTCCTTATTATGCAGTTTTTTTCACCACATCACTTTTTTAAAGCAGAAGAATGTGTGTGTGTGTGTGTGTGTGTGTGTGTGTGTGTGTGTGTGTGAAAACAGCATGTGAGTAAGTTTTTGGCTGGTCAATTGTTATCTGGAGACAAATGTTCTTTTCTGGTTGTTTGGTTAACTTCACCTGTTGACAGTCTAAGAAGCATTGTAAATATTTAAAAACCCTATATAAAGAGATATCTTAATTAAGTGCAATGCATCCCTTAGAACTTAAATGAGGGATGAAATCAGCTCTTTACCTTCGAAGGCCCGATAGCTAATTTCACATGATATGCTAGCAACAGGCAGCCATAAACCTGAAAACAGAACAGAGTCCTAGAAGCAGAGAGAGAAAAAGTTTTATGTTTCTTCTTTTTAAAACTTTCCATCTTAACTCTTCATTTCATATAGCAAACTGGGTATGATTTGACCTTTGAATGTACTCCTCTTGTTTTGTATTTCAGGTGGCTCTGGGTACCAATAACAGAAGCATGAAAGAGACTGCCCTGATTAATAATTTGTGCTTTCTAGTGAACGTCTACATCAAAATGTGGGTGGAAATTTAAAGGCCACAGTAGACCTATTAGCGCTGTGTGTTCACAGGAGGAGGATTGATTGGAACTAACTCTATGAATTATGTGTAGAACATTATCCTTGAGTGGAGTTATATGTGGGTCCTAAATATTATACTTTGTTACAGTTTATTGGCCCTGATCTTACTTGAGAGAGCAGAGTAAATTGCTCTTTTTAAAGGGGGCATTAACTATCTCAATCTGCCCTGATGAATCATAAGGCAAGGAAATAAGCAGCACTGTATTTTTCTGGATTTTTTCAGAGACATTAGTACCCACTGCTTGAGTCTCTAGGGGCCTATATATATTCAGAAATTCTCAAATGACAAGGTAAACTCACACATAGGTGAGAGTCGCCCATCGGTTCCAGACAATTCCTCAATCAACCCCATCCAGCTGGAAACCCATTCCTTCCCAATCAAGTATTTCCAGGTACAGTTTGAGGCAAGAGGAGAATCTGGCATTCAAACTTGGATGCCTCATCCCTCATATTTTGCAAGATCACTCCAATTTTTAGCAGATCAAAATAAATTTTTTTTACAAACTTAGGTATTCTAGCCAGAGATGGTTTGGAAAACATAATGTGTTGTCTGTCATCTAAAAAATGATGCTGGTGACCCTCTCTCAGGGGTGTGTGTGTGTGTGTGTGTGTGTGTGTGTGTGTGATGTGTCCACATATTCTCTTTCCATTGTCCTTGATCCTCAGGGGATCCTAGTGAAAACTGGGGGACACAAAATGACACTGTGACTCCTTAGGAAGGTCTCTGGGGTGGAGACTTGGCTGGCTTTTGAGAAATAACAGAATGTTCCAGAAAGAAAAACTCAGAAGAAACTGTGGTCAGTAAGAAACTGCCAAATCATATTTAAAATCTTCAACTTCTTTCCTCATCCAGTATTGGAAATTATGTACATGTTAAACCTACCCTCCTCCTTGATAAAATTAGGAGTTTTCTTTTTAGTCACTATGAAGAGTCCCCTCTGCATTTTGCTAAAGGCACCCCCGGTTTTGCTTCATACATTCGTTACTCCTTTATACTGGGAAGTGGGGGGTGAGGGGTCATGAGTTGAGTCAGGAACTGGAGAAACCTGAGATGCCAACATGAGCACCACGCGCTTTTTGTCTCTGAGCCCCTCGCTCTCCCCTGCAGGTTTGCACTTAGGAGGATGTTATGTGCAAACCTACAAGCAGAACAAGATTGCAGGTTAATTTGTGCCCATCTTTGAATCTGGTGTGAAGACCACCCATAAATCTGACGTTCATGATGAAGGAAAAGTTACACCGCTGCCTGTACCTTCTAAAGAATGTGTTTCCTTCTGAAATACAGAAGCTATATTTAAAATCTGTGTGGGCTCCCTGTGGTTAAAATGGAGTAGAACTTGCATACATTTGTATATATCTGCTTAGACTGTGTACTAAGATTTAAGCAGGTTTAACTCCATGTTTATAGAATAAAATTAAACATTAATATTGCAGGCAACTACAATACAGGCAAGTTTCAATAGCAGAAAAAATTATAAAACACATGGCAGACTTTTAAATAATAAGTTAATTTGATCATATCACCACAAAAGACCTTCACACTGAAAGAAAAACAAATCTGGCTAATTTTATAATAGTAATTCAAGCTGGTGAGTTGCTAAAAATAATACAGATACCCCCAAAATGAGTAAGAAAGGTGTTCAAAAGCTATAGTTAGGTAACTGTGATCACCATATAGTTTGAAAAGTAGAGTTAGGGTATTTGCTTTTTTATACTTTATACTGAAAAAATTTGTATGCAGAAAAAAATTTGAAATTCTCACTTTCCACACACACACACACACACACACACACACGCGCACACACACTAACACACTAGCACACACGTGCACACACACTAGCACACACACACACACTAGCACACACACATACACACTAGCACACACACACACTAGCGCACACACACACTAGCACACACACACACATACACACTAGCACACACACACACACACTAGCACACACACACACATACACACTAGCACACACACACACACACACACTTGCACGGATTACTTTATCTGCTCCAGGCACATCCTATTCCCACCCACTTTCAGCAGAAGAGGATGGCAGATCCTGAGCACGGGGCAGCTATTTGGCACGGTCACCACAGTGAAATGCTGGTGGCAAAGAACATCTGGAGGACTCATTCCTGGGCTTTGCAGAGGTCAGTTGGAGCAGCAGCTCCCACAGATCTCTGGTTTGCTCCTAGGGGGAAGGCCTCATGCAGCCCTGCCCATTCTTTCCATTTCAGACCTCCAGTAATTTTGATAGTATAGTGGGTTTAAGGGCAATGAGACAATGATGATGACCCCCCCCAAAAAAGGGCATTCAATTAAAAGCAAGGAAGTAAGAATCACTGTCTTCACTGCATTATTTTCCTAGGATTATTGTAATAAAGTACCACAAATTGGGTGCCTTACAATGACAGAACTTAATTATGTCACAGTTTTGGAGGCCAGAAGTCACAAATCAAGGTGTCAGCGGTGCCTTGCTCCCTCTCAAGGTGCTTAAGGAAGGTCTGGTCCAGGCCTCTTTCCTGGCTTCTGGTAGCTCCTTAGTTGTGAAGATATAACCTTCAATCTTCACATGGCCTTCTTTTTAGGTGTGGGTCCCTGTGTCCTACATGTCCCTTTCTATAGGGACACTCATCTTATTGGATTAGAGGCCCACCCTATTCAAGTATGAGCTCATCTTAATTTATCTAATTACATCTGCAATGACCCTGTTTTCAAGTAAGGCTACATTCTGAGGTGCTGGGTTTAGGACTTTAGCAGGTGGATTTCAGGGGAACACAGTTCAACACAATACTCATCAAGTAGATTTCCTGTGTGTTTAACCTCCATTCTTTCCCTTGCTGCTGGGTGGGGTCGTCTCCAATGGGAAAGTGTCCCCAAGGAAATTACCCTGCGCAGAGGGAAGGCAGGTGAGGAACTCATGGGCTGGCTGAAATTTCAACTGAGTTTGAAATCATTTTCCTTCTTGGTGAGTGCAGACGGAAACAGCATTAAAGACTATTCAGACCTATAATGCCAGTGCTGTCAGCGGAGGGAACATGCCTTACTGCCCTTCCAAATGGATCATGTCATGGCTTTCACTGTGATTTCGTGGCTTCTGTAGTTCGATCCCCAGTTGACGATGGAAATAAAATGTTATTTTGTCTTCCTGTTGACGTGACTAGGAGACTAGAAAAATAACCATTCTCATAGGGGGTATGCAGAATGAGTGAACAAGGATGAATACCTACCAGAAACTGGGATAAACGCAACGCACTCAGAGGGCAGAGAGAGTCCGTGGGTAGTGGAAGGTCCCGTGGCAGTTCCCATCCAAGGGTGGCAGTTTCTTCACTCTGGTGACATCATCTAAGTTCAAAGTTCAGACCAACCCCTTCTCTTCAGGACTTTCCAAATTCATTCTCCCCTACGGAAAGTTTAGCTCTTCTTTTTCTGGTAACTGGCAGAAATCACTTAAAGATGACTTAAATCTGGAACCAGACTTCAAATTTTCATTGAGGATTTGAAAGCTGATAGGCAAAAGTCACTTAAAGTTTCAGGTAAAATTTACATTTTATTTTCTACCCCTCTGAAACTGATCAAAACTAAAAAAGAAAGTAAAAAAAAAAAGAATATGCAGAAAACCAAAAATAAAGCAAAAAGTAACCAAATTAGAGAGATCATATTAGAAAAACTAGGGCAAAAAAACTGAGTAGTAGGGGTTGTTAACAGTAGGAGTTAAGTGTTGGGAAACAGAAGCCTGTTACTGAACAAGGGGTTACTCCATTTCAAAACCGAAACTGTAGTGGACTAAAGGGGTTCATTTGCTAGTGTGAATCAAAGCCCAGTAAGACACAAACAGGAGTTTGCAGCAAAGAAAGTAAGGATTCATTAGTTCAGAAAGTGGTCCATGTCCACAGTCACAGGTGAGCTAATGCTCAGAAACCTGGCTCCCTGATGGCTCCTAGGGATGGGTTACAGGGGGGGATCATTAATCATGGTGACTAAGGGAGTTAGGGTCTCGGCCAGGGCTGTGGTCTCTAGCGATTGGTTGGCACTAGGGTAGGGGCTAGCTGATCAGTGCATCTGGTTCTGATGTCAGCCGTGACGTCTGGTTTCAGCCACTGGACCTGGAGCTCATCACAACTGAGGCCAGATGTTATCTTTAGTTTGACTGATCCTCTGTCTCTCTGGTCAATAGACCCGAGGCTTTGTTTCCTAAGATTATTTGATGCTGATCAGAACCCCATTGTCCTGAGAGCTTAATCATTAAGGGGATGGTCCTGGCAGGCAGAAGGGGCAGGTAAGTGCTGAATGAGGCCAGTCTGAGTCTAAAGGAAAGAAAGGAGAAAAGGTTATATTAAAGAAATGACGTTTCTATGCGGTCACATAATCAAAACATAAAAAGTAGTAGCCATTTCCCAAGGCTTTCCTCACATGAGGTCAAATCCTCATGTAATCAAATCCTCAAGGAATAGAAATAAAGAAGAGCAGTCCCAGTCCGTCCAAAAGCCAGTGCGTAGACTAATCTGGAGGGTGAGTCCACCGTCCAGGCTCCCTGGTCATGTTGGTGGTGCAGGAGCCACTCCACAGCGACAACCACATTGCTGCACGATGCGCCAGGTGACGGCTCAGAATTCCAAGGAATCGGTTGTCCCTCCAAGAGCTTTTAAATCTGTGTCGTTATTCCTTCAGAAGAGGGGTGACCAGTGAGATCCAGCACACCTGCTTTCTAGTTTCTCTCTTCTCCTTTGGAGACTCTGGGGAAGAACACGCTTCCAGCCTCATTCAGTTGTTGGCAGAATTCAGTTCCTGTGGCTGTCGAACAGGGTTCCTGTTTCCTTCCTGGCTGTCAGCCTGGAGCTGCTCTCAGCCCCGGAGACTGCTCGTATTCCTTCCACTTGGCCCCCTTCACCTGCAGAGTCAGCAACGGAGGAGCACTTCCACGTTGAAGCTCCCTGTGCTCCCAACCTCTGACTTCCTCCTTCTCTGCAATCAGCCAGAGAAAATCTACTACTTTTCAAAGCACTCATATAATTAGGTCAGGCCCATGGGCATTATCTCCATCATAAGATCAACTGGTTTGGGACTTTAAGTGCATGTGCAAAATCTTCTCACTGCAGAGCTTGACGGAATAACGAGAAAAGGAGTGTGCACATCTTGGGGCATCTTAGATTTCGCCCACATCCTTGCATTACTGGTACTTCTGCTGAACAGTAACAAGCCACTTTGCTATGGGTATCCACACATATCTCTAAATAGCAGAAGGCTGCAATAAAATTGCATGACATATTGTTAGATGGCTACAGTATTTTTAAAAATCATTTTACTATTCACATAAACAGCTCTTGACACCTTTGCATCAACACGGCCACTTTAAAACCGGAGTTGCGGTGAATCTCCAGGGCTGGGGGAGCTGATGGTGGTCACTCTTAGGAAGCCAATTCTTAGAAGCACTTGTGGAACTTTGTGTGGTCCACTCTCAGGCCGGCTCCATTCAATCCGCTGATTGAATAGGCACCAGATATGATCATTTTGGTTTTGGATCTGAATTTTGTAGCAAGAACATAAACTTGTGTGGAGGTTTAACTTTTGCTAGTATAATAATGAATCCTAGCATTTGAAATAAATAAATAAAAGCTCCTGACAAAATATGTTGGAAAATACTGTGAGTCACCAAGACCTAAATAAAAAGGACCTATAATCACACCACCCGGAGTCAACCAACCACTGTGAAGTTGTTGGCTTTTTTGTCTCAGTCTTTATTTCTCTCTTCCTATACATAAACATATGTATTCATCAGGGCCCAGTCAGGAGACAGAAACCACACAGCAATTTGAAGAGGGAACATTTATTATAAAGAACTATTAACTATAATGCAGGCTGAATGAGGAAGGTGAAAAGAAAACTCTAAAGAAGACCCGACGGCTGAGAAAGAAAGAGCATCTAAGAAAGGAGCAACTTCAAAGGGGGGCCCATTCCCCAAGACGGATGCAGACCCTGCAGGATGGGATGCGCCGGCAGCCCCACTGGACGTGCCCTTCTCTGGGTTGCCTGACCCAGAACAGGTCCATAGATGTTGGGCCAGCAGGGAACATGCTTCCGCAATGCAGGTGCTCAGAGGCAGTCAGAGCACCAAGAATCAGCCGCTAGCAGGACAGGCAGAGGCCTGGGTGATGGTGTCCTTGTTGGGAGTTAAAAGTTTAATATTTAGAGTATTTAAAAAATCTTTTTTAATATTATAGACTACTCTAGAGATGCTTGCTTTCAAAAATAGAGGGGGCATTCTCATTTTTACTCTACTAACACTGAGTAAAATAACACTGAGTATTTTACTTACTCCTTCAAATTTATTCCTCCAAATAATTTTGCAAGGTGAGTTTAAATCCCAGCTCTTGCACTTACTGGCTGTGTGATCAAAGTTACTTAATTTTTTTAAAAAATAAGTCTTTATTGTTCAGATTATTACAGTTGTTCCTCTTTTTTCTCCCCATAGCTCCCCTGCAAGGTGGCCACTGGCTGGGCTTAGGCTGAGCGCGCGCTGGGGGACTGCATCTTCTGGGTGTTGGCTGGGGCAGAGGCCTCTGGCAGTGGTGCAGGAGCAAGAAGAAAACCAAAAGGTAAACCCTGGGGCCAGGAGGGGGAGCTTTTTTCCTCCTGCATTGTCTCTCCTGTGCCCCCTTCTGACAAACCTAACATTGTGCTCTCTGCAAAGGAAAAGTGGGTCAAGGGCCCAGCCCATAAAGCAGAAGAGGTAAAGATTTGGAGCTGAGGGGTAATATAATGCCAGACCGAGATCACAACATATAATTTGTTTTGTAACTTGCATTGTTTACTCCAAAAGAAACTAAGAGCATTTTTCCATTGGATAAAAATATTGTTCTGCAAAAATTGTTAGTGGGTATAGGATATTCCATATTATGGATGACCTATAACTTATTGAGTCAATACCCAGTTTGGGGACATTGATTTCTAGCCTGTAGCTATTATAAACAGTGCTGCAAAAAAAAAATCCTAGTAGTGAATTCTTGCCACATTCTTATTTCCTTAGGATAAAGTCCTAGCAATGGGATTTCTGGGTTAAAGTATATTCACTCAATATTTTTGATGCATGCTCTGAAATTTCCTTCCAGAAAGATAGCAGTATGTTTTAAAGCAACAAGTATTAGTAAATTTCTGCATTTCATTTTTAATGTGTTCTACATTTTAAAATATGCTAATTAAATAAATTTTATAATAGTAATGAAATAGTCTTGGAGGAAACAATCCTCATAACAACATTTAATGAGTGGTACCAAAGAATTATTTTAAACGATAATGAAGTGGCTATTAGTACAGTACCAAAGAGAGAGAAATGCTCAGAACTTATAAATGAAGATCCTGATTACTCTAAACATAAATTTCAAACTGTAAACACACTTATTGTAATACACCATCTTTGTATTTTACAAAGGTAGATACAAAAAGTCAATAGTTTGGTCCAAAAGGGCTACCTTTAAAAATATCATTGATAATTAGATTTCTACTCTTCACCCAGAAAAATACAGAGAGAAATACTCCCTGAAAGAAAAAAATATACATGAAATCAAGAAGGAACAAAGGAGAAAAGGAAGAAAGGAAGAGAGAAAGAGGAAAAAGAAAAGAAAAGAAAAAAACAAGAAGTCAGGAAGATTTATAAAGAGGGAGGGAGAGAGAGAGAGAGATGTAGCATATGGACAACAGTATGAAGATTCTGCAAGAATTATCAAGAGAACTACCATATGATGCAACAATTCTACTTCTGAGTATATATCCAAAGGAAATGAAAACAGAATATCAAAGAAATATCTGCACTCCCATGTTCATTGTAGCCTTAGTCACAATAGTCAAGACAGAAACAACCTAAACATTCATCAGCAGATGAATGGATAAAGAAGATGTGAGATTATATATAATGGAAAATTATTCAGATATGAAAAAGAAATAAATCCTGCCATTTTGACAACATGGACAAAACTTGAGGCATTATGCTAAGTGAAATAAGCAAGATAGAGAAAGATGAGTACTTCATGGTATCACTTATATGTAAAATCTAAAATTTAAAAAAGCCAAAAGAAGCAAAAACAAAACAAAACCCTCAACCATAGAAAGAGACTAGAAAAGTGTTTCCGGGAGCTCAGGGTTGGGGAAGAGAGAGAGATTGGTAAACAGGCCAACCGTAAGATGAGGAAAGTCTGAGGATGTAATGTATGACATGGTGAGTATAGTTGATAACACTGTATCGTATAATTAAAACTTGCTGAGAGAGCAGAACTTACATCTTTTCACCAAGAAAAATACGGATAAAAAATGTGAGGTGATGGATGTGTTACTTAACTCAGTGGGGGAATCTTTCACAATGTATATCAAATCACCATGTTGTACACTTAAATATGTTACAATTTTATTTGTCAATTACACCTCAATAAAGCTGAAATAAAAATAAAGACACAGAAGGAGATAGTAATGAAGAAAAGAAAAACTAAAAGAAAAAAATTATCAAAGAACACAAAAGTAGAACATAGGCAAAAAAGAGAAAGGAAAGGTTTTTAAGCAAACTCTATCTCTGGGATGGTAATATTTAATGGGCTAAATATCAAAACATGTTTAAGTACTAGGACTGCACAGCTTACGACAGAGGCTTGCAGGAAAGAAGCCTTAACCACCCAATTTGCCAGAGGAGCAGAGATGGCAGCGTTTGGTGACACAGATGTGGTTGGGCTCTGTCATATGGAAGTAAGAACAGAAGGACATGCCATTCTGCACGGCGACACAGTTTCCAGTGCTTTCATTTGCTACAAAATGCCTCAAAATAAGTGGCATAAGTATTCCCACAAAGAAGAGGTGGATCAGTCACATGAGCATGTCCACCAGGGGGTGGGAGAATTTACTTGCTGATGGGTGAGTTATGGTGACTCAGTTTCTCAACTGCGAGTCTGGTTTGCAAAGGAGCCACCATACAAAGTCCAAGCAGCTGAGGGAGCCAGGTCTTCCCGCAGGTGCCCTACAGTCACAGCCCTGGTCGCATGTTCTCTGGAGGCCACAGATTCACTGGGTCAGAAAGGGCAGCGCAGAAGACGCGGACAATGTTGGAGGAGATCCACTCTGAGCTTCGAGTGGGGTTACTGCCTTGAGCTTGCCTGACAGGTATCTTTTGCACAAAGAGCTCCATCAAATGGAGTGAAGCTAAGCCAGTCAGGCTCAGGCCTGGATGTTCTTTTAGAGCAGTGGTTCTCAACCTTCCTAATGCCGCGACCCTTTAATACAGTTCCTCATGTTGTGGTGACCCCCCAACCATAAAATTATTTTCGTTGCTACTTCATAACTGTAATTTTGCTCCTGTTATGAATCGTAATGTAAATATCTGATATGCAGGATGTATTTTCATTGTTACAAATTGAACATAATTAAAGCATAGTGATTAATCACAAAACAATATGTAATTATATATGTGTTTTCCGATGGTCTTAGGCGACCCCTGTGAAAGGGTTGTTCGACCCCCAAAGGGGTCTCGACCCACAGGTTGAAAACCGCTGTTTTAGAGGATGGGGTGCACATGACTCTTTGGGGAAAAATAAATTCATTGCTACTCCTCTACTACTTCCCCTGGTCTACTCGGGAGCTGGCAAATTGATTTGATAAAACAGTGATACATTTGACAGATTAAGACAGTCATTTACTTCCATTAATTTGGGAGACATCAGCGTCTCACAGTGAGAAGAACCATGGCTACCCGGGTGGGATACATTTCAAATTCACTAGATTTTCCGGCTTTCCTCTAAGACACTGGGGCCTTTCCTTCTCAGCCGATAAATCCTTTCAGTTCTTACTTCAAATGGCACGAAACAAGCACTCATCAATTTATATTTTAAATTCTCCTAACAATATCCAGTTGGGTAAATCTGTTTAATTAGCATGGGTTGATGCTTTCTTGGCCCACTGCAAGTCCAGTTCCCAGAATAAAAGAAAGGCACGGAGAGCCGCTGGGTGGAAAAACATGCCTCCTACAATGGCCGGGAACAAGAAGAGACATTCTCCCAACAAATGTTAACCCAGGGAAAGAAATTTAAATATATACAAAAGATTAAATTAACAACAGATGAATGGCAAGTGAGAAAGCTGCCAGTGACCAGACTTTCTCAGGAGCCAACCTTGAACAATATGGATTATTTCGGATAATTCATGGTTTGCCACGCTTTAGTCTTTGTCTCCTCTGTAATATCCAGGGCACATCTTACTCAGATAATTAGGGCATTATCATATTCCTTAACTAAGTCGGACAAATTGCATCTCGCGTCGGGGTAAACCAACCTAGGGCGCGATCATTAGCATTGTCTAATTGTTCCAAATAAAGTCTTTGCCTCTTTTATGGCATCAACTTTATTTGTCAATGCTCAAGAAAGGACCGACTATTCCCTTTCCCGTAGGGCTTCGTGAATGTGCGAGTCACTAGGTAATCTTACAGTTAATACGGGCCGCAGCATGGTAAAATGTAAGAAAATGTAAAGGTCAAAAACATGTTTCTATTATGAAAAAAATGAATGATAATGACATAATTTTTTCAGCTCATCAGGCTCTTTGCTAAGTGCTGCTGTTATTGCCAGATCAGTAGTGTATAACAAAGAAGTGCTTTCCGCGGCCTGCTTCATTAGTCTGCCCTGTAGGACCTCACCTCCAGACCTTTCGCTAATCTGTTGGCCAGCTCAATAGTCTTGTTAGTTCTATTCACTTCTCCCTGACAGCGGATTTTCTCAGCTGTAGCCCTCGCAGAGGCCGCGGTGAAGGCAGCCAGGTTTGCGTCTAGTTCCTTTAAATAAAAACAGCGAGAGACAACTTTGGACATTGTCAGAACAAGTAAAAATCTCGCCGCTGACTTATTTCATATTGCCGCGCGTTAAATTATACAGTGGGCCCCGGAGGTAAACACAACTGCGCTCGCTCAGGAGACGGCGCCAATTCGCACAATGAGAAGGTGCACGGGGGAAAATGGAAGCAAAGGATATTCAGCCGTTTATGTAATTTTTGTTGTTTGTTCCGAACGGCACCAAGGAAAAATCGCACATACACACAAATTCAAAATCCCAGGGGGAAATGGAGAATGTCATTTTCCCCAGACAGATTACCTGAAGTCATGAAGATTTAATACAATTGATTTGTGTGTACCATTAGGGCCAATAACACCCTTAACACAAAGTCTCCCAAAAGATTTTGCATCCAGAGCTGACCTCAAGAGAAAGCCCAGGGGGACACTTTTTAAGGTGAGATTTGAAGAGAGATGATGAATCTACAGCTCAGAGGGAGGGAGCAGGGGTCCTGGGAGCTGGGAGGAGCCAGGAGAGCGGAACTTCCAGCTGGGGCTGTAATGCAGAAAGGGAGCCAAGGAGATTGGGGGGTCCCGCTGAGCGGGCTGCGGAGCTCAGCCAGGATAAGTGGAAAGAATGGGTAGGAAAATGAAGGTTGTGCGTGCACATGTGTTCAAGAGACTTGGCTATTTGCTGGGGGCGGGGGGCAGGCAGGGGAAGGTAAGGCAACGCTCAAGAATCATTGTTCAAGTAGCAAAGAACTATTTGTGTGTGTGCGTTTCTGACCTACTGTTCTCTCTCAATACATCATCTGCTCCTTTAATGTTTATAAAGAACTTCCAGGAAGGCAGAGAAACCATCCATGCCCTCCTAGTGTACTGGGAAGGCATTTGTAAATGTGGCATAGTGTAGAATGTTGCTCATGATATTTTTATGAAAAAACATTAACACTGGAACTCATTGGTAAGAACCAGGAAAACTCTCCTCAGCCACGTGACTTAGTTGGGAATCTCAGAGCGCCTTTGGGACGACTATCTGCTACCCAGGGACTGCTGAGTTATGAGTCTGTTTTAAACTAGGGAAACAGGCTAAGAACCTGATAGAAAAAGGAAAGATTTGTTTATAGAGCCTCAGAAAAGAACCTCGGTCAGTTTTTCTTGGGCCTGTCAAATTATTTCTTAGACTAGCCCCGATCTGTTCACCACTTAAAATTCCTCAAGCCAGTTAAGCAACCCTCCTCAACCTTCTGAGTTTTCCATGTCCCTCTGTTCTTTTCTGAAATCTCGTTCATGGTTGTGTTCTGGCAAAACAAAGGTTGACTTTAAATTAAATTAGGAGGAAAGACCGGATATTGCAAAATGCACTGATGACAACACAGATGGTGAAGTGGGTGATCTTCCCTCAAGAAAAACCATGATCCCTTCTTCTATACCTTCAGGTTAAAACTTTATTAGACAAATGGCTACTGTGTAAGTTTGTTAGGCTGTTGTCACAAAGGTCCACAAATTGGGTGGCTTATTGTATCCAGTCCTAGAGGCTAGAGTTTCGAGCTCTACATGCTGTCAGGATTGGTTCCTTCTAGGTGAGGGCTGTGCAGGGAATTTGGTCCACGCCTCTCTCCTGGCTTCTGGTGGTTTGCTGGCAGTCGTTATGGTGTTCCTTGGCTTACAGATGCATCACCCCGATCTCTGCCTTCATTCTCACATGACATTCTTCCTGTGTGAATGTCTTCAAATTTCTCGTATTTATAAGGATACCAGTCATAGTTGATGTAGGGCCCACTCCAATGATCTCATTTTAACTCGATTAACTCTGTGAAGACCCTGTCTCTAAAATTGGTCACATTCTGATATACGAGGGATTAATACTGCAACATATGAATTTTTGGGGGCACACAATGTAACCATAACAGCTACCAGGTGCCAGATACTGTGCTATGAACTTGAAGGGGAAGATGGTACAAAGATGAATAAGGTATGGGCCCTGGCCTCACATGCTCACAGTTTAGTAAGACAGGAGGTTGATATGCAAATGAGGGCAAATAAAGGAAGGGAATTTATAGCCAATTGTGACAATACTGAGCCTAAGGGATTGAGAAGCCCCTTGTTTCTGGGGAGAGGCGGGAGAAGTGCAGTGGCCAGGATTTTACTTAAATTCTCCCTTTATTAATGGTCCTGAGGGAGCGCAGTCCCCATTCCTCCTGGAAGTTATGCCCTGGGTGCCCTGCCAGAGGGTGGCTCTGGGAGGGACACGATTCTCACAGCCGCACTGTCAGGAGGTGGGGTACCCTCTGGGTTTGTGACTGAGGGGGGTCAGAGGGCAGAGCACTTGATGTTTGGGGTCAGGAGGGAGAGCCCTGAGGGCAGTCAACTACAGGGATGGGGTTCTCTCTTCAGCCCAAGGTGCCTTAGGAACCCATGGGGACCCAGTGCTGGGTGGGGGGCCCCTCAAGCTGTCTCCATAGCTCCCGGCCAGATGTCTCTTCAAACGTCTTAGAATTCTCTAACCTAATTCTTCCTGCTGGAGGCCCTTCCCTGCTGCCTCCCCGGAATGGAGAAGCGCAGTGAAATCCTATGGGCCCTGTGGCACCGTCTTGAGACTTGTATGTACCCTTTATGGACTATTATCAAATGTCAAAGATTTATGGTTCAAAAATTCTTTGGAAGATCATTTGAGCTCATTTTGGTGGGAAAGAAAAAAAAGGGGGTGGGAGTGGAAAGATGGAAAGAAAGAAAAGAAAGAAGGCAGGAATTCTAGACGCCCCAAGGAAAAGAGGGGAGAGAGGTAGAAGGTCTTTTAAGGGAGCAAGGTAATCGGGGCTTTTTTATTCTTTTAATACTCGAATCCATCCCTCACCTCTGTGTCAGAGCTACATTTCTAAAACACAGACTGATCCGCCCCTAACAAAACCTCCTTACTGCTCCCCCGCACCTCTAGGATGAAGCCCAACTCCTTGGCACATCACACAGGAACCTCTGGGCTGGCTCCTGCCTCCCTCTCAAACTTCGCTCACTCCCTTCCCTGCCCTCACCCACCCCTTCTCACAGAACCACTTTCCATTTCTACAGTAACTCATGCTGTCTCACGCCCTGGAACCTTGTAAAGTGGTCCTCTCTGCTGAACTTTCCAGGCTCCAAACCTGCTCCTCACTGGAACCTGTCACCTTCTTCACAAATGCTTTCTCGGAACCCAGGCAAACAGAGTCACACCTCCATCCGCCCCGCCCCCCCCAAGTTCGCACAGCCTTGTGGCTCACCATAGTTCAATGCAAAGAACTTTGTGTTGTAATTTTGTATTTCCCATCCGTATCCCTCCTTCCCCCAGGAGTCCAGGAGCTACTGCAGGAGAGAAGCTTGTCTCAGGCATCTTGGAGGCCCCAGCACCCAGCACCTGGCCTGGCATGTAAGTGATACACAGCAAACTTCTGCTGAATTGACACATATTCGCAAAGCTTAGGAGAGAGAAAGAAAGGCAGAAAGACTGGGCGAGGGGAAGGAAAAGACAAAGACAGGAGGAGAAAAGCAAAAGCACAACTCAAAGACACCCCCAGCACCCACTTACAGGGTTAGCCACTGGGCACTATTCCAGGACCTGGGGCTAAGGAAATGAGGATATAGTTTCTGTTCTAAAGGGGCCCCAATTTAGGTGGTGTGTGTGTGGGGAGGGGCCTGGGGGGGAGTGTATAAGGAGAAGGTGACAGGTGAAAGGACAACGGAGGAACAAATCAATGTAACAATGAACAAATCACATAGTAACATGGGGGGAGGAGCAGAGGGCGCAACTCACCCAGCCCGCAGGGGTGGAGGAGGTATTTTGACAACTGAATAGATTTGCTGAACAAGAATGAAAGCAAAGAAACAATAGTAGGAAACTATTGATGTTTGATTTGTAGAGGAAAGTCCTTAAAATTGAGTGCTTTTTATGCGTATTTCCACGTCTGAAACTAGCAGGACTTGCAGAGTATTTCATGAGGTATAGATCTTCTAGATCTCTCTAGAATATTTAGAGTTCATTGAGGTATTTCAGATTGGCCAAGGACTATAGGAGTCAGCCACCTGAGCAGTTCCCTGGGGTTTGATGTTCATTTTATGAGGAGAAAAAGGTAGACAATTTTATTTTGGGACGTTCCTTTTTATTTTCCTGGCTTCATTTAGGTTTTTGTTAGTGAAGCAAAGAAGAGAGAAAGAGAACCACTCCAAACCCTATCTTTTCTATTTTCAGGCAAATCCAGGGTCTGGATCCCCCAGTGCACGTTGGATTCTGGGGATGGGGAGTGGGTGCCCCTCTCCTGGGTCCGTAGCAGCACCGAGGGCTCATCACACTGCATTTCAGGCTTGGAGGCTTCAAGCATGGCTTTCTTTTAGGTCCTCCTCTCTGTGTGTTTTGTTTGACTATTATCTTTTCTAACACTCTGCAAAGAAGGGCTAACCAGATAAAAGATAATGTCCTTATTCCCCCATTTGTCCACGTGGCTGATAACGTGACATACCCCTTCTCTTACAGCAGGTACATATCAATGCGATCAATATGGGGGGAAAATTTGTGTCCAAACCCCTTTCTTTTCCAGCTTCCCTCTCTCTCTTTTTTTTGTTCATTCGTTCCTTCTTTCTTTTTTTTTTTTTTTTAAAAAAAACATTGCCCTTTTCAAAACAAGGGGAGATTCAGCCTAGTTCCCGTGCCCCAGTGATCCAGTGGTGTCACGTCGCTATGGCAATTGCTGCCCAGGGCAGGAATGCAGAGCAGCTGTAATTGTGCAACGCCTTATTGCTGGTGCATGTCAATCAGAACCTATGAATTGAGAAAAATTTGCTCTGTTCATCCTGTTAAATGATGTATCCAATTAAACCTGTTAGAATTCATGATCTTCAGTCAAGGTTAAATGAAAGTAGTTACTCCTGTCAGCTAGGTGATTAAATGCTGCCTACATCAGGCACATTTATGTGCAAAATTAAAATTTTGGTATAAAGCATGAATCTTTATGCATGCCAGTTAATTATCTTGCGGTTCCTCCACTTATTAAATGCCCACTGCATTTCTTCTTAATCATCAGCTTCCTTTCAAAACTTATTTCATACTTCACATTACACCAGATTTCGCTGTTTAAATGCAATGCCTTCCCAATGAAAACTTCCTCTTTTTGAGGGCTTGGCTGTACTGTGCTACCGAAAATAATCATTATTAAAATTTTCTCCTGATGTATGAGTTTCTAACAGCCAGGTTGACGAATGCCAGGGCATTCTGCAAGGCATCCCTGTTCGGGCTCCAGCAAGGCTGGGTTCCAACCTGGTCCAGCTTCCTGGGCCCCTCACCTCAACCACTGTAGGCTGCCTCCTACTAATTGCAAGGTACTGTTTCTTTTCCCTTTCTCTCTTTCTTTTAAAATGAATTTGTATTGATTTCAGAGAGGAAGGGAGAGATAGAAACATCAATGATGAGAATCATTGATCGGCTGCCTCCTGCATACCCCCTTTGGGGATCAAGCCTGGTCATGTGCCCTTGACTGGAATTGATCCCTGGACCCTTCAGTCTGCAGGCCGACACTCTATCCACTGAGCCAAACAAGCTGACCCATTTTGAGTAGATGCAAAATGAGGGCAAATGTAATAATAAAATGTACAACAGAAGTACATTAGAAATAGCTTGGGGGAAGGGAGAAATACTAAAAACTAAAACAAAGACCTAACCACCTCAGGTCTGAGGCATGCACAAATGTTGCCTCTTCTGTTAGGTTTTTACATGAATGCAAAATACAAATGACACAATTCCATAGTGTCGGCGGTTCCCAGATACTGCATTATAGAAGCAGTAGGATGCCACAAAAACACTCCATTCAATAGTTCTCTTGGATGCATTTCACACAATAGAATCTATTTTTTGGGCCTCTGTTTATTTATGTTTACTAAGAAAAAAACTCAACAATAGTTGCCTAGGATTAAAAATTTAGCAACAAACTTTCCCCTGCTGATGTTATTACATATACCACATTATTTCTCTCCTTATAAGGCAGATGATACCCTTATAAAATTTTAAACTTATGCCCTAACTGGTTTGGCTCAGTGGACAGCGTCAGCCTGCGGACTGAAGGGTCCTGAGTTCGATTCCAGTCAAGGGCATGTACCTTGGTTGCGGGCACATCCCCAGTAGGGAGTGGCAGGAGGCAGCTGATCGATGTTTCTCTCCCATCAATGTTTCTAACTCTCTATCCTTCTCCCTTCCTCTCTGTAAAAAAATCAATAAAATATATTTAAAAAATTTTTTTAAACTTAAATATAAACTCCTACTATTTCATTGATTTAGAAGAAATAATACCAATGGAGCCAATGTTATTGCAATCAATTTCCATTTTATTTAATTCCCTGTCCTCTTTCCTAGTTTCTCATTCTCTTATAACCCCAAAGCATTGAAGAACCACAAAGGAAGATACCTTTAAAGATGAAAGGTATAAGTTCTCAATTTAGTTGTTGCAAGTATTTACATAAAAATACTTCCCATACTAGAAAGATATGAAATATTCCTCCTAAATGAACTTGAAAGGGACTGATTTCCATAAGAATGAAAATAGATTTATTAATAAATGAAATGGAAGAAATGCTTTTCACTGAATAATATTAATGAATTAACCAGTGGTGGGTGATGCTGAGCAACCGCCTACGTGGGAATGTGTTAGAAACTCATTTTCACTGTGAATGGGCCTCAGAAACACCCTATGTCAATAACGCGGCCCCATTATCCCTGATTTTACAGCTCTTGATAATACACACAAATCTTCAATGTCATCTTAAAAAAAAAGGAACTCTAATGCCTATGGGTTAAAGAAATGATGAAACTTGAATATGTGAATATACGTCTTTTCATTTGTTGCAAAGACCAGAGTTGTGATGTGGGTGGATGGGCCCAGATCTTGAGGGTGTAGAGTAGAGCCCTGTGTGTGGCGGAGGTCGCTCATAGACCCTCAGAGGGCAAGGTCACCTTAGGACCTTCTAGTGATCACAAGGCTGATCTCAGCCTTCAGAGGGGCACACAGATGGGACTTCTCACTCTGTAGTTCCCTTGCTTTGGATCCTACTTCATTGTCCTCACCTGCTCCTCAGTAGCTGCTGCTCAGATCGCTTCACCATCAAATCTAGCCTCTGGGTCAGAGCTCAGGTCTACCCAGGGCTAAGGCCGGAGAGAGCAGTAGAGCTGGAGTCAGGTTTGAGCCAGGCAGGGGGCGCTGGAGGCATCAGCTTATAATGGAAGTATTGCACCATCCATTTCAGGAGCATCATGCACATATGGAGTTGGGAGCAATCTGTTGCTATATCCCTCAGGTCGGAGACATCCCTGTGCAAGGAGCATGCTTGAGTAACAATAGGTGGAAACCAAAATGCCACCTGAGGAGGGGACAAACCGCTAAATTCGGGCTTTGGTTTAATTCAGGGGGCACTGTCACTTGTGTCCTCTTGTGTTCTTCACCTATTCAGTGCTCACCTTTTTGTCACTAAATGCTGAAGGTCCTTTAAAGGACATTGAGTTAAAGTGTCCCAAATGATACCCAGGGCAGCCTCAGGTCTCATTCTGGCTCTGAGGGGGCCGTTGGGGGGGGGCTGCTAGTAAAGGCAGCAGTGAGCTGGGGTCTCCTGAGTTCTATCAAGGGCTACGAGGCCGGGGAGAGAATGCACATCAGTGTCAGAGAAAAACAAAGAGCGAGGACAGAGCAGCCAGCAGGTGGAGAGCAGAGTAAGCAAACACCTATTGGAGTCAATTCTTGTAAACGGGTCTCTTTTTGTGTGGCCATGTGTGTGTTTGATGGGTTAGATGTCAGAAAAGCAGCATCTTTCCTGGGACCCTTTTCTTTTCTTTCTTTCCTTAAAAAAAAATCATTTAGAAACAGGAACAATTTTCTGTTCAAATGGTTGCTGTCCCTAAGTGGCTTAAAAACTCCCAGTGGGAAGGACAACAGCCCTCTCAGAGGCAGAGTGGCCTCTGTCTGAGAGAAATATCCACCCACGGGGATGCTGTTCCGGCTTGCTTTATCGCTGGCTTTGCAACTTGGAGATGTAACGTAGCTTGAAATCAACCGTGTGTTTAGCCCTGCTTTGTCAGCCCACCTAGCGACAAATTGGGCTGTTTTGTAGCCCCGCTGCTTTTCCGGGTCGCACAATACCATGGCAAGTAGAAGGACCGGGTCCGATTTAATCAAAGGCTTTTGATTGTACAAAGCTCAGAGCCTCGCTCCGACAGGGAAGCCTCTTCTTGGGCAGGGAAAGAAGGGTTTGGTGTGCAGCAAACACACACTGGTGTGAAGCTGCGTGCAGAGAGACCGATTCCCCTGCGTCTGCCTGGCAGACCACCTCCGCTGCAGAGGGCTCACCCTGGGGACAGCGGGGACCCAGGGCAAGGACCACCGCTGCCTCTCAGGGAGCCACTGTCCAGAGGTTGTGGTGGGCTGCACGCAAGGTCTCACACGGCTGCCGTTGGTCTGGTTAACGTCCAGGCAGGGGTGGACTAAACAAGAATAGGTGGCATCACGCCTGAGGGCTGGTTCAAGGTTGGCGGAGACGGGCCGGCCGGCCACTCTGCACTGTGTGTCGGAGGGGGACAAGTTCAAAGGCAGCCTCTGGTAGTAGAGAGATGTCTGGTTGTCAACTGGACCGTCTCCTGACCTGAGGTTGGAAAGGTGATTCAACGAACAGGTGCCTCCCTTACTTGAAACAGAGATGAAGATACTTGCTGTTTTCCAGTGTCTCAGGGTGTAAACAGGAGGATGTCTCCAAAGTAAAAACACCAAGGCTCTCACTGCCTTTGTTGGTTTGCTGTGAATGATTTTCTGGTGAGCAAGGAGTTTCCTTGGAAGGTAATGGGAGAAGGAAAAGCAAAGTCTACAGGAAACAAAGCCACATTGTGAAACTGACAGCTTGCCACTCTCTCTGGTGGCCTCTGATTGACCTGCTGAGCGCATGGTAACCTGCAAGGATATTTCCATGTGGGGGTCACGCGTCTTTATCCCGGGGTGAGAGGACTCTTAGTGCTCCCCAGTTTGCTGTATTCAGAGGTACCAGCCATGTGGAGACATAGAGAACCAACTCAACATCAGTTTGGTTTGAAATATTTAATATCATAAACATTTACTAAATATCTCCCTTTGTTTAAAATGTTAACAGTGTGACAGTGGCTACACCCACATCTGCGTTAGAACAGGAAAAATACAGAAGGTTGCTTAAGCTTCCTTTGGTGTTTTTTAAAGTTTATTTAAATATATTTTATTGCTTTTTTACAGACAGGAGGGGAGAGGGATAGAGAGTTAGAAACATCAATCAGCTGCCTCCTGCACACTCCCTACTGGAGATATGCCCACAACTAGGGTACATGCCCTTGACCGGACTCGAACCTGGGACCCTTCAGTCCGCAGGCCGACGCTCTATCCACTGAGCCAAACCAGTTCGGGCCCTTTGGTGTTTTTTAAAAGGCTTTTCAGCCCATTTGGCCAGGCATGCCCCAGTGTGAGGAAGAACCAGTTTGAATCCAGTTTGTGCCTGACCAGGGAACGTTCTGTCTCTGCATGTTAAAATAAAATCAGCATTGAAAACTGTTTAAAAAGTAAATAGAGAAAAGAAGAAAAGGTAGAGAGAGCGCTGTCTTAAAAGAAAAGGAAGAATACCAATACAGTAGCTGATAAACACCAGAAAGGACCAAGGATCAACTTTAGGGCTGTCTATTAGATAGGTGTTTAAAAGAGATGGAAGACATTCAATTAATGATGCAGATATATATGTTTTTTCCATATGGTACAGGAATGACATGGGATAGCATTTTTCCCTTCCCGTGTCTCCTCACACCCAAGGTGGTGGGTGGGGTGGGTCACAGTCTTAGCTATGAAGACCTAAGCCATGGTCTGGGTATGAAACAGGGACTATTTGGAGGAATACATGGTTTAGGGGAAGCAGTTCTTATCACGGCCTCCATGTCCCCAGAAGAACTTCCTGATTTGTGATGAGAGGAAAAACAGTTTAAGAGAAGATCAAAGTAGTTAAAAGGTAGGGACTGTTCCCCCCAAAGGAGTTTCTCTATTGTGCTTTCTGCCAAGGATGTGTGTGTGTGTGTGTGTGTGTGTGTGTGTGTGTGTGTGTGTGTGTGTGTGGTGTATGTGACAGACCCTGAGATGAGTTAGGGATCTGCAGCTTCCTGCTCTCTGGGCCCCATGGGGCAGCACAGAGCTGACGGTGGAACCGCAGGGGACTGTGGTTATACTTCCCCGCCCGTGGAACATGTGGGCAGCCTGGCCTAAGGTAGATTCCCAAAGCATTTTCAGGATCTGATAGGACACACGGGCAGTGAAATGCTTTCCTGCAGGGCCCACCACAGCATGGGCATGATGACACGAGCTGGCTGACCTGGGGGTGCCCTGTGGCTGGTGCGAGGGGAGGCAGCCACAGAAAAGGAATGGGGTGGGTAGCTGGAGGCCAGGGGGGAGTATTGCCACCCTGGTAAACGCCAGCATGAGGATGAAGATACCTGAAAACTAGGCAGGACACATATTTCTGAAAATGCCCAGGTGGACAGATGGAAGCTGCCCAGGTGGACAGATGAAGGCTGAGGACCGAAGCCGCCCCTCGATGCCATGATGCCACGTACTTCTGGGAACGTATATGACATTCCTCTCCTGGGAAAAGGAGATCCTCAATTGACCAAATTTACCCGGAATCAATTAGGCAAACCCTCATTTCATATGAATTGGAAAATGTTTTCCACTGGAGGGCAGAATGAAGGCTTACATTTCTACTGAGATAGAAACTAGTTCCATATTAGAAAAGTAAAGAGAATTACAGTTTTTGAAAACTGAGTTGAGAATTAAGAGCATACCTATTTCAATACCAAATAACTATATTCTGAGAAATACAAGTGATCAACTGTATTTTCTTTTTTAATCTTCACCCTAGGATATGTTTTTATTGATTTTAGAGAGAGAGGAAGGAAGAGAGAAACATTGATGTGAGAGAGAAACATTGATTGGTTGTCTCCTGTGTGCATCAGATCCGGGATCGAACCCGCAACCTTTTGGTGTACAAGAGGACGCTCCAACCAACTGAGCCACCCCGCTAGGATGGTTGAATCAATTTTAAACTTTGATATTTGAAATGGAGGAGACACAGCTAAGTGCTTGAATCTCATCTGAAAACCTTTGCAATATGTGATTAGCCTTAAAACTGTAATTTGTATAAGGCTTAAATTTATCTTTCATTGTTCTTTGAATCCTAAATGTAAAAGATTCCTTTATTTGTTAAAATACTTATTGAACGCTTATTGAGTACAAGTATTTGTCTAGCTATGGGGAGGATAAACTCACTTAAAAAGCCCTTCCTGAAAGCAAGGAGCTTAAAGTTCATTGTTTTGCAAATAGTATATAGAGATTTTACTCAGGACATTTATGTAATTTGAGTACTAATAAAGCAAAACGATGAAAAATGATCGTTAAGTATAATGACATCCAGAACCTTAGTTTAGACTTTGTACTTACTTAATGTATATCATTAACTGGTGAACTTCATTAGAAATTATGAAGATGAGAGGCAGCATAGCCAGATCAAGGGCACGAGCTCTGGAGCCAGGCAGTCTGGGCTTGGGTCCTGGGCCATCACTCACGAGCTGTGTGGTTTTGAGCAAGTTACTTCACCTCTCTGTCTTTCCATTTCCTCAGCTATAATGTAGGAATAAAAATAGTATCTATCTCAATAACATGTCAATGAGGATTGCTATGAGGATTAAATGAGTTTCATATATACACATATTTAGTATGGTCTAATAGAGAGAATACTAGGCATATGTATTTATGCATTTGTGTGATACATAACAATGCATGTATTTTTAAAAGCTCTTTTCCCCCCTGAAATCTAACAAACAACTCTATTCAGTAGATGCTGAGGTGCAGAATATAAGAATATGTCCTTTTAAGTTTTAAAATTTAATTTAGCAAGTGAATTACATCAATATTACTAGTATACATTGAAAAACAAGATGTACCAAATAGTCACCTTAATATTGCTTTTGCACTTGCTACATCCAATATGAAACCTCACAGCATGGGAACTGCCACAAACATCAAGAAACATACATGTATAAAATACTTGAAAAATCAAGCACCGGATTTGCTTAAATATGTCTTTTTGAATTGGCTGTGTGATAAGAGGGAACCAGTTGACAAAGGACAAGAGAAATGCTAAATATGCATCATGACAAACAGTGAAAAATTAAGGATTGTAACTAACATTAATTACATTCTAGTAAGATGAATAGGCCGCTCATCATTAATGAGAACATACACCTTTGTCTAAGTTTCACATCCACCTGTGATGAATGTGCTAATGGGGATAAAATACATCATAGTAACATTTGAATTAACAGCACACTAATAGATTGACATATGAGTATGAATAAAGCATTTAATCATATAAACTATACCACACCCAAGAGCAAATTTTTGTATATAGCCTACATCACATCCAAGTAAGTGCAGAAATATTAGACTCTTATTTTAAATCCTATATTTAGGATACTGTCCATATTGTATAATGTTCTAGAAAAAATAGTTGACTTATTACATTCCAGTGAACTTAAACGAAGGTGAAGAAAAAAGATACTTCAAGCTACCTCTGATGAGATAAAAAAATATTCAAATCACTGTATGTATTTCTCAAGCTATAGAGCTGTGTCTAATTTTTAAAATTTGATTCCTAGTTCATGTGCTGCTGATGAAATGTTATCAATTTAATACTAAGATCCACTGGGGTAAGTTCAGACTTCTGTTTTGGGGAGAGTTCTACAAAAACTCAAATGTACCCTTTTTGTTGATACCTGATATCATTTCTATAACAGTAGAATAGGACCTCATAAATAAGGCCGTGCCACATTATTTTGATGGATGTTGGATTCCTAATATATTAAGTAATATTATTTAAAGCCTCACCCACTGTGATTAAGTATTCTTGGAGAGCAATTATACATATATCACAACACTGGGGATAACAAGCATATGTTTATAATCGAAACCTATTCTTGTTAGAGAAATTATATATGCTGTGCAATACTTCCTAGTAATCCCGAGATCATATACAAACCACTCTAGTCCTTAAGCTTACTGAAAAGTTGGGAGTTAAAACATGTTGATTGGATAATAATAATAGGTGGAATCCTTTTGAAAGATATTGTACATCATCAATTATTTATTCAGTCACCGAGCTCCTAACAGGTGCCAGGTGCCATGGCAATGTTCAGACAGATTTGTGCCAAAGACCAGGTTCTGGCCCTCAGGGACTAGTTGTGGGGAGACAGAAGTACCAGCAGGCATGCTGAAGACTGAGCTACTGACATAAACTGTGTGGATCCTAGCATTGAGGTACCACTAGGGGTCTGGTGGGTGGGAATAGCTTTTGGGGTAGAATAATCGCTAATGAGGGCCTAGAAGAACCTCCTGGAAAAACCTTCCAGTTATAAAATAAATAAGTCATGTGCTTGCTTTGGCAGCACATATGTTAAAATAAATAAGTCATAGGGATGTAATGTATAGCATAGAGAATATAGTCAATAATCATGTAATAACTGCATGGTGACAGATGGTAACTAGACATCATAGGGATCATTTTATAATGTATATAAATATTGAAACTATGATGCACACCTGAGACTAATAGGATATTGTTTGTCAATTATATGCCAGTTTAAAAAATACATTGTGGAAGAAAAGGGAGATACTTTGAGTTAAATGTTAGGAAATTTAATAGCAAATAAGGTGTGTGCCCTCCAGGAACATGCAGTCTGCCTGTGGATTTGAGGAGAGCCAGCAAGCAGAGTCAGTCAAAGGAAAGACTTGCAAAGGCCATGTTGGGGTAAGCCCAGGTGCTATTAGGGCTACTTAACAAAGCCTGAAAGTAAATGGCTTGAGGGTGGGTAGACTTTCTGGAGAAGGAAATACTTAAATTGACATAAGAAAAATGAACAGAAGTTAGATAGGTGAAAGAATAGAGTTAAAATGGCAAGTCCCTTGAATTCTTAATCATCTTTCTACTCTCCACCCCACTGAAGCCGGTACCATGCTCACAGTGGGCAAGAGCCTACTAGTTGCAGTTACTATTATAGCATTGAAAACCCCTCCCAAACTTAATGATATAAAAGTCATCTTATTATTCTCATAGATCATAGATTCTGTGGATCAAAAATATGACACAAAATGGCTTGTTTCTATCCTATAATATCTGGGGTCTCTATGATATCTGAGAAAGCTGGGGGTGACCCACTAGCTAGGGTCATGGCTGGTGGGTGCTGATGGATGATTAATGGGGCTTTAGCTGGCTTAGCCAGAACATCTGCATATTGACTAGTTGCTAGAATCACTAGGTGTCCACTCACATGTTTGTTGACTGGTACTGGCTGTTGGCCAGAGTCTCAGTTGGACTGTCAGCCAGGATACCTACCCATGGTCTTTCCACCTGGTCTCTCCATGTGAGCTAGTTTGGGTTTCCTCACAACCTGGTAGCTGGGATCCTAGAGGAAATCTCCCAAGATAACAAGGCAGCAGTGCTCAGCATTTTAATAACCCAGCTTCAGAAGTCATAGAGCATCCGTTTCACAGACTCTTTTGTCCAAGAAGTTACAAAGACTCAATCAAGTTCTCTGAGAAGGTTCGCAGGCACAGAAGAACTTGTATGATCTGGCCACTGAGCCACCCCCTGGCACCACTCCTGTGACCTCTCTGACCTTGTCTCCTTGCTCTTTCACCCTTTAACTCTGTTCTGGACACACTTGCTTCCTTGTTGTTTCTTAAACATTCTAGGCGGTCTCCCATTTCAAAGCCAGAGACCTTCCATGGCTACGTTACCTAGAATTGCAACCTTCTCAATTCAACACTTAATATCCCATGTCCTTGATTTATTTTTCTTCTTATCTCTTATGAAGCATGCTATTATTTAACTTACTTTTCTTTGTTTGTTGCTCTACAATGTCCACGGGAGAGAAGATGATGGCTTAGACCAGGATGGGAGCAGTGGAGAGGGTGCAAAGTGACTGGGATTCAAGATACATTTTGGAAGCCATGTTTACAGGACTTGCTGTGGGATGAATGTGAAATTGAGAGAAATCCAATATGATGCCTTAGGTTTTTACCTGAGCAAGTGGGTGGATGGTGATGCTATTTTGTGGGATACAAACATCTATTAGGAATGACTTTTTTTTTTGATAGGGGAAGTCAATAGTTCACTTTATCTCTATTAGTTTAAAAGGCACATTAAACATTCAAACAGAGATATAGTTATATATACACAAGTCGAACCCTCAAGGAAGAGGTCTGGACTGGAAAAATATATTTGGGCATTATCAACATATGGATGATATTTGAAGGCATGGGACTTTTTGAAATAACTAAGAGAGAAATAATTCTGCATCTTGCAATCAATGTCCAGAGATTTGGTTTAGAAATCTATTTAGGAATAGATGAAGCAGAAGAAAGGAAATTCTTTTAGGAGCCAAGTCCAAGAGAAGGAGAGTAAGATAGGATCCAGGGCACAAATTTACCAGGGCATGTGACTACAGACATAGGTAAGCTTATGCAATGAAAGGTGGGAAGTTGAAATGGTTTTGGTCTGATTGCATCTATATTTCTCTATGAAATATATGACAAAGTCTTCAACTGAGAGTTAGGTGGGAGGGGATGTTGGAGATTTGAGGGTTGAGAAGAAAGTACATGATGGTCATCTTGGGAGCAGGCTAATGAATTTACTAGGGAAGTTTAGTTGTCAGATAGTGTTGAGTACTCACTGAAGATTTTTGGCCATAAATTTGAAATGGATTCTGACATAATGGTTGTGTGATTTTCTCAAGCAAATTTCCCCTGCTTGGGTACAGGGATGTTGTAAGCTGCTGAGTTTAAGAAGACTTAGGGCTTCATCAGGAGAGTACAATGGAGGAGATGAGGCAAAGAGGTCAAGAATGGTTTAATTAATGGCACTTAGTTAGTTTAGGGTAGTTAAATGAGATGG
>NW_005871053.1:9064228-9104207 GCF_000147115.1 Myotis lucifugus | reverse complement strand
GATGACAGGAATTATGGTGGAGACAGAGGCAGTGACCCACATGTTGACATAACCTGGGACTCCACTGACCAGGAGATTACTTAATGAGGTGGAAAAGGTTGATGATTTACTTCAAAAAGCCGGGATGTTTGAGTGAGGAAGGACAGACATCTGAGAAGTTGAGAAGGAGGGACAAGTGAACATTTATATCTCCCCTAGCTCTGTGGTATTTGGGGAGTAGTGCAGACACAGTTTTCAGTTGAGAGGGCTGCTGATAGTAGTGTCTCCAGGGGACAGCCTGGCTGACCTTAGCAGGAAGATAGATTTAGAAATAGACAAGTTTGCTGATGACAGCAAGTTCCTAAGAGCACAATGGAAGGGTCTGGCAGGAGAGGAAGGTTGAGGTTTGGGGTTAGATTAGGTAATGCCTGTATGGTGAGGGATGGTCTGCTGGTGACCAAGGTTAAGGTGCATGTTGTGGAGGAGAGGGTGGGGGAGGTGGATGTGAGGCACTTGGGATTGGTGCAGAGCAGCACAGGGGGAGATCTCCAGCCTGAGGCTGAAGCTGTTATGGCAGCCAGAGAGACAAGATGATTGAACGCCAGCCTGGGGCTGGTCACAACTGCATGGGTAGGGTGGTGGAGACCCAATCTCTATGATAGCGAATTATAATAATGCTATAGTCATCACAGTTGAGGCAAATTTATCAGCAGCTAGGCCAAAGGCTGAGGGAAGTTTACCTGCAGCTAGGTGAAATAGTGATGAATTACTTTTCATCCAAACGCACTGTCTATTCTAATAAGTGTTGACAAACAAACACCAAACTTTTGCTGATAAAAAGAAGACATGTTGGAGAAGTCTGGAAAGGGAAGAGGTGAGTCTTCTATAAACTTCAGAAAATGGCCAAATCATTCTTTTATTTGGGAAGGTGGAAGCTGGAAGCTGGAAGCTGGAGGAGTGTGGAGTAAAAAAGCCAAGACACAGGGAATCATTACCATAAACCCAAATTGGGAAAGTCTTGTCCACCCCAAATTCACCATTTTATGGAGAGTGTTGATCTAAAGGTTGGGAATGATTTTCCTGTGTCATTTATTTATGATCAATTTTTAAGAGAATTAAAATCACTGTGATTCATACAGAAACATGGACACACATCGATCTACATACAAACCCACATGATAATCTTGCCAAGTAACCAAGTACACAACACTCATTTGAAAGGTGTGAAAAGAGAAATCCAAAGATTTTACTGCCTTTACAGAGAGGACCCAGGGAGAGTCAATTGGTATAAATATGGCCTTTATGACCTCAAATTCATAGGGTTTATTTCATACAGAACTCTTTTGTATCATGCAAGACAATAGAAAGTATAGGGGTTATGATTCTGGGTTCTGAGGTCTCTGTGTAGATTTGAATGCTCATAGGGTGATCTTGGGCCAATTATCTAATCTTCGTAACTAGTATATCTAACCTGGTATTAGTAACAACGTAAGTGAGTTGTTTTGAGAATAGAATGGCATAATGTATCATCTCAAGGGCAGCTACTAAGATTATAATGACATTTTCCATGCTACCTTCTTGTATCTGCAAATAGAAGAAATGACTTAATGTCCTGGAATGAGTAAGTGTACGGAGTGAGCCTCTCTCTCACTATGAATTTCTCAAGGACAAGTATCATCTTTGTATCTTCAGTGCTGGGCTAGTGCTTGGCAGACAGTGAGTGCTTCTTGGAATGAAATGAGTCTCTCCCTAAGCAAAGCTACAGCTGTTTCTCATGTTCACTTTCCAGATAAGCTCCCAAATAAGTTAGGGAGTAATCCTATGGCAAATGAAACATACATTTCACCAATTTCGTTCCTAAAAGGAAATAATCTTGGACACATCTTCAGTGAATTAGTGTTTAATTATCTAACATCTGAGCCAAAATTCAAGCCACAGCTCCAGTCTACACAGTAACCTGAATTAAAAACATTTCATTGTGCTGGCATCTGCATTGTTAAGAACATAAATATATATGATGTGACTCATATAATATAGAAAGAACTTAGGCTAAATGGTTAGGTTCTTGGCTGCCCTAAGAAGATGTGGAATGGGGAATTTGGGTGGGGAGGTGCTCATCACATGAAAGGTAATAATATTTCTATTCAGCATCACAGGGCATCCATTTCAACTCAGATCTCACTCTGGAAGTTCTTCCAGACAAAACGTAGAACACACACATTCAGAGAGAATGCTTAGAGAGAGAGGAAAGCTCTAAGCCCACAGCAATGGGGAAAGAAGCCTTTCTTAGAGCAGCAACTAACAGCAATGCCTGGCAGAGACCATGACTGAATGTTCGTATCTCCCCCAAATGTATATGTTGAAACCTAAACCCTGAAGCACTTGTATTTGCAGATGGGGCTTTTGGAAGGTGGTTAGGTCCTGAGAGTGGAGCTCTCATGAATGAGATAATTGCTGTTATAAAAAAGGCCCCAGCCTAGCCAATATGGCTCAATTGTTTGAGAATCGAACTATGAGCCAGGAGGTTGTGGTTCCATTCCTGGTCAGTGCATATGCCCAGGTTATGGGCTTAATCCCCAGTGGGGGGGGGGGCGTGCAGGATGCAGCCATTGGGTGTGATTCTTTCTCATCATTGATTCCTCTCTCTCTCTCTCTCTCTCTCTCTCTCTCTCTCTCTCCCTTCCTCTCTGAAATAAAAAATATATCTTACCTAATAATAGACAACCATGTAAATTGACCGTCCCTCCGCTAAGCTCACCAGCTAATCAGGAGAGTATGCAAATTAACCCAACAAAGATGGCGGTTAATTTGCATACGTAGGCGCGAAGCAGCAGAGCGAAGACTGAAGGCTCTGGCTGAAGCCGCGAAGGCTGAAGGCTCCGGCTGGAGCTAAGGCCTAGGTCCCGGGTGCTGGTGGAAAACCGGTGCTGGCAGCCAGGGGATGGGAAGGCCTATTGCATGAATCTCTTTGTGCAACGGGCCTCTAGTATATATATAAAATCTCCTTCACTTGTCCTTCTATATGAGGACATAGTGAAAAGACAGCCATCTGTGAACTAGGAAGCAAACCCTCAACATGCATCAAGTCTGCAGGTGCCTTCATCCCGGACTTCCCAGTCTCTAAACTGTGAGAAATAAATGTCTGTTGTTTATAAGCCACCCACTCTGTAGTCTTCTGTTATAGCACCCGAATTGCATTAAAGCACAGACAGAGCACCAGAGCACATCTTATGCTTTAAGTGCAGTTGATAAATAGACTGTCCTTTACCTGGACTTGAAGCTGTTAAAGTCAGAGCCTGAGAGTTCTCTTCAGATCTTAATAAGGGCCATGGTGTAGGAAACCTCAGGCTGGGAGCAGCACAGGATGCATAGAGCACTTCAAGGGAGCCTGATTTTCTAGACAAGGGTATGCACAGATGCTAAGAATTTCCATTCGTCCCTGTTGACAAGGAACTGGGAAGGATGGTGAGAATCCCACCATTGAAACTTGCTGTGTACACTTGAGTGCAAGAGTTAATTATTTATCATTTTAATTTAAATCCTATTCTTTTTTTCTCCTTAAAAGTTTCAGTTAAAGAACTTTATCACATCCTGTATGAGAATGTCCTTATGCTTAGGAGATGGATGCTGAAATACTCAGCGATGAAACGTCAGGATGTTTGTGGATCACTTTCAAGTCATACACATACACAGAGAAAGCAAACATGATCACCATTTTTTGAACTATAACTCTCTTCTTAAGTTTATTTTTATAGGTTTAAAGATTTCTTACTAAAAAATTGGGGAAAACTGCACTTGATATTAGTACAAACAGATATCTGGACTAAGTATACCTCATTTGCCAATTTTCATCAAGATCTGGCTGCCCACAGTGATTAAGTTAAATTGGCAACAACCCTTAGAGAACATCACCCTACAAAGGCTTATTTCTGTTGGTTTTATTCATTCATTCATTCATTCATTCATTCAACAAGTATTTGTTGAGTGCCTACTATATGTGGGGCGCAATTCTAGTTCCTGGCTAAATAGCAGATGGGAAAAATATGGTTATTTTCTCCTCTGCACATATGTCAACTACTATTTAACAAAAATACCTTTTAGAGAAAACAAATTGTCTGGAATATGTAAATTTATTTTTAACAATGTCTGCCTTTAAAAAAAACAACAACCCCACACAGTTTCTTTAAATCTCCTTACTAAATCTATATATTCCAAGAAAGTTGACTTGAGTTTCTCTGGAAGAGCATTTGTAAAACAGACTTTATTTCTCTTCTTATGTTTTTCTGGCTTTTATAATTTAGAATTGTGTCCCATGGAGACAGAAGGACCAAACATCCCAGGCACAGAGGTATCAGAGGCAGGAAAGTAGGAGAAGTCTCTAATTCAGTCTAGTTTAAATGAGAAGGTGCACAGAGGTTAGTCTTTTCAATTATTTTAACCAGAATAATGAGATAACCTGAGAGTAAGTAACAAACAACTCACACTGCCTAGCAATTTTTAGAAAAAACAACCCATGTGCTCTGCCGAGTGTTTACAGCCACATTTCTGGCATCTGAGCAGGCTCTTCGGGGCTAGGTCCTCTTCAGATACCTGTGGCTGTTGGATCCTTTCCTCCTGAAGGGCAGACACCCAGAAAGCTTTACCCCTGCCTGTTTTTAGCCTGCTGTAATGTCCCCATCAAAGGACAAACAATGCCCTTCCAAATGACATCTTTAATTTGCCATATTTCATATCCCAAAGAATCTTTAAAAGTGCATCCTAGCCCTAGATGATTTGGCTCAGTGGATAGAGTGTCAGCCTGTGGACTAAAGGGTCCTGTGGTCGATTCTGGTCAAGGACACCTGCCCGGGTTGTGGGCTCGATTCCCAGTGGGGGCATGCAGGATGCAGCCGATCACTGATTGTCATTATTGATGCTTCTATCTCTCTCTCCCTCTCCCTTCCTCTCTGAAATCAACAAAATATATTTTTTTAAAAGTGCATCCTACCCTCCACGATGCCATTTATATACTGT
The DNA here is from genome assembly GCF_000147115.1 of Myotis lucifugus. Lineage (NCBI taxonomy): Eukaryota > Metazoa > Chordata > Mammalia > Chiroptera > Vespertilionidae > Myotis > Myotis lucifugus. Next base: position 9,099,215 of record NW_005871053.1, on the reverse strand, counting down.
TTTTGTAACAGGCCAGAAGCAGGCCTACCTCCCACTGTGAGCTGGAGAGTTTTTGATAAATGAATATAGGAAACAATGATTGCTATGGTGGGCTTATAAATTTTGTTTACAAAATAATGGGTTTTAGGTTAAATTGAGGCAGGTGTGCAAATGTTCTGGTGAAGTCCCTGCCACCTCCCTCCCTAGCAGCAAACTGTAAAGAGTCTGATGATAGTTGTCAACAGCATCAATAATTGTAACGAGGGCCTGGAATATCAATCAAAAGAAAGACAAGCATTTTGATAGCATTAATCAGTGCCGGCTTCCTCCTGCAGATCGTGCCAACGCTCTTGGATGGCTGCCTCTTCCCATTGTTTTCTGTCTGGTGTTTTGGATGCAGATTCTCTTCCCCTTCCCCTACATGGCCATAATGGAATTCAGGAATGAACTCAGAACAGAGTTGTTCCAGTGTGGATGTGAAGGTAAACACAAATGGAGAAAGTTCAAATTATCAAGAAGAACAAACAGCTCTTGTTACTAAACATTAGTTGGCAAATGCAACAGCTGCGGACAATGGGCAGCTATCATGGGTGGTTTCCCTTACTGGCCCGACGGAAAGATGGGCACAGGCTCTGAGGCCTGCGTATAATTTCTCCATTTCCAGCAGCCAAGCCAATATATCCACTTTCAAGATTTTGAATAACAGTCTTCCATCACTAATAAAAAGAGATTAGGGGAAATCTATGTTCTTGGATTTCTTTAATTATTATCCCTAACTGAATGGTTTTATGCAGGTTTTTCAGAGATGCTGTGGAACCCATTGATCTTTTGGCATCACTTGCTGGACAGGCCTCCTTCAGATGTGCAATCTGCACAGGTCAGTTTAGGTCCCACTGGGAGCAGTTACAATGACAGCCAAGAGCATGGATAGGAAATGTAAACACTTCAAGACAGGAATTTTGAAAAATAATAAATTGAGTTAAATATGGCTTGAATTCAGATAATGACATAATTTCATGGCAAGAAAAAGAAATGGAACAATGGGGGTAACTGTTCAAAAGATCACCTGTCAGTGAAAGAAGACGGGTTAGAATAGATAAACTGCCCACTCAGCTGGACCATTCATCCCAACTCCCTCCGCCAATGTGCTGCTTCCTCTGGATCCATCCGAAAGGGACTGGAAAGGGCCTGTGAACCCAGGAAGCAAGAACAAAGCCTTTTGCCCCACCCCACCCCACCCCACCCCATCAGGTCTGTTACACACACAAAGTTCTAATATTATAGACCTTTCTATAGGATTGAAGCCATCGACACAGAAAAATCCATATACCATAAGCACACACATGCACATTTATATACCTACACAAACCAAAATAAATGGTTGAAAAATGAGAAATTCAACCAACTAACTGATTTGTCTAAATGCTGTCAAATAACCATTTTGATTAATTTTTTTTCACTGAATTGATTGATATTTTTTAGTGACTAGAAAGAATTGCAACATGGTATAGATATCTCATATATGGAATTGCTATAGTTCCTGGGAAAATTAATTGGTCAGCTTCTGCCATAATGGATAACAACCTATGCAAGAGATAGCTCACATTTTTTAAAAAAGTATTATCCTTTATAGCATAAGCTGACTAATCAATTGTCCAGGAAACTCTAAGTCCTAGTAACTATTATCAACTAGTGGTAAATAAAAATATGTTTGAATTTCAACTGTTTGAGCTTCTTATGCCTTTTATTTCATAATAAGGGGCCCATTTTCTCTGAGGGCTAATAAATAAATGCCTGTAAGACAGACAATAAATTGGATGCTTCCTCATGACTTGGCTTGTCGTTCTTTTCTGCAGTCACAGAAGCCAGTGTTTAGATCTCTCTCTCTCTCTCTCTCTCTCTCTCTCTCTCTCTCTCTCTCACACACACACACACACACACACATACTGGAAAGACTTTGTAAAAGATAATTAAGTCATCATGCTCCCCAATTATATTTACCTTAATTTGAAAAGGACAAGGAAAGTATAGAGGAAAAACAAAGATGAGGAAGAAATGGTTAAATGGTTAATTGGGTTTATAATCCATAATGATCATAATAGGTAATCTTGTCTTTCCAAGAAATTGTAGGTTAAACAATTAACTTGGCTCATATATTAATAGTAATGTTTTCTCTTAGCGGGCCACCTCGCCTCAGGGCCCGTGGCTCCATCCTGACAGAGTTTCTTCTATCGTCCTCTTCGGGCAATCAGTGCCTCAATGTCTTTGTTTCCCTGATGAGGTTCTGTTTTCTGAATGGCAAGTTTAGACTTTAAATCTTCCACCTGAATTATTACAAGAGAGATTTGGTAATTAAGTTCTAACAAGATTTAAATGATATTAAAAACAGTCAGTTAAAAGGAAACACAGCCTTGGGCTTTGTTGTAAATTTGTATAATTATTTTTAGCTCTCTAGAGGATGCATAATTATGTTTCTGTATTTATAAAAATACTGCCTCTGAGGCACCAAAATGAATTTTACAGTATGCTGATTTGCATATTAATGTTCCTCTTTGTATGTCAAAATTTCTTTGGCTGGAAAACAAAAAGATTTTCTAGGAAATTTTCAAAGTAACCACGAAGAGTATAAAGTCTTTTTTTGATCTGTAAATCTGGCTAAACCACTGCTCAGAGAGAAAGTTTGATAGTCCAAGGACAGAAAGGAACAACTTAAGAAAGCAGACATATAACACTAAACCTCAAGCTTAATTTGACCATCACTTGGAAAGGGGTAGAGAGACATAGCCAGGAATAATACCCAATAACATTTATTGAATACTTATTATTTGCCAAATGAGATCTAGTCACTTCACATGCTACACACACAGATCATATGAGGAAATTTTCCTTTCATTTCTCCATTTCAAAGATGGGGAAACTGTAGTGCAGAGAGATTAAGGTAAAGGCTTAAGGACACACAGCTGGCAAAGTTAGACACACAGCTGGCATTTGAACTTAGGGGGTTTGATGTGAGGGCTTTATTATACTGTATTGTCTTCTGGACAGAAGTATAGGGAAGCAGAAGGGCCTCTTCATGTTCTCATGGAGAAACCGTTTTCCAGTGAAACACACAAGATTGTCCTTGCCTCCTTCACACTGGGTCAACATGCAGCACTGGACACACCCCAACTCGGTGCGAGCTCACTTTCCCTGCCTGCACTTTCTTTCCTGTTTTCCAACAGTCCTCTCAGCACCAGGATTAAGCCTCCAGAGCAGGAGCTGTGCTCATCGTTTCCTTCTCTGCTCCCTCCCCCCACCCAGCACTTTGGATTCATAGTTAGAGTGACCACTCATTCAAATGAAGCAGGGAGTGAGTCTTAGTCCACTGGGGCTGCTAGAATAGATATACCATTGACTGGGTGGCTTAAACAACAAACATTTATTTCTCGAAGTTCTGGAGCCGGGAAGTCCAGGATCAGATGCCGGCAGATTCCGTGTCTGGTGAGAGCTCTCTTCCTGGTTCATAGATGGCCATCTTCTCACTGTGTCCTCACAGGATGGAAGGGGCGAGGGAGCTCTCTGGGACCTCTGTCATGAAAGCTCCACCCTCACAACCTGATTACCTCTCAGAGGTCTCACCTCCTAATATCATCGTGACTTTTGGGACAACACAAACATTTAGTCTGTGGAAAGTCTGAGGAAACATCCAAGGTCTTTCTTCTATGATAGATCAGTGATTTTTTTCAAAATTGTGGTAATATATACATAACATAATTTATCATTTTGATTATATTTAGTGTGCTTGTGTCATTAAGTACATTCACATTATTGTGTAACCATCACCACCAACCATCTCTAGAACTTTTTCATCTTCTTATACTAAAACTCCATACCCATTAAATAACTCCCCTTTCCCCCTCCTCCAGCTCCTGGCAACCATCATTCTATTTTCTGTCTCTATGAATTTGACTACTCCAGGTACCGCACCTAAGTGAATGGTTAGTTTTAAATTAAAGGCAACCTTTACTTGGGATCAAATCTTCAGTATTTTAACGCAGGAGTTCAGATGCTACCGTTCTCTTACGTTGGGCTCAGACTATGAACAGGAATTGGTTGGAGCTGGGAAAGGTCAGACGTGCCTGAGAAGTGTGGGTGGCGTGCAACCTATTTTGTAGACAAGAATACCACTTAGGTCTGGGTTAGGTCTGGGTTGAGGGGCAGACTGCATAGCACAGGGGAGCAGTGCTGAGTGCTGTGGCTCTTCTGAAGGATTCAATGGTCCAGGGTTCCATGACTTCAGTATCCTCTAGAATGGACATGTTTGGAGAGAGCTGTGTTTGAGCAATAGATAAAGAAGTGGAACAGGTTCCCCTAACATGGACCTTGGGCCATGGTTTTACAGGGAAAAAGGTGACTCTGGGTGAAATTTTATCAAATAATTTAAAAAATTATTTGAAGAAGAAAATATAGACATGGGCCAGGATAAACATGGTGATACTCCATGGGCACTAGGCTTTGAGTGTTTTCTAGAACCCATTAACCTAGATTTTGGGAAAGACATAGAAGTCGGCTATAGCCAGTAAGAAAAACTGGTAACTGATAATACTTTCTGCCCCTTACAGGAGCATTTGCCTTTTAATTGGAGGCAATTAACATTTTCTGGATGCAGGGAAATATATATTTTATAATGAGAGAATTACAAGCAGTAGACTATGTTGCTATTGTGGGCAGGGGTTCCTCCTATAATTCCACTCATTCACCTACTTCTAAGGTTGTGCGAGGCAGTAGGAAGGCCTTTGCTCAAAGCTCCTATTTGCCACTTACTCATTATCTAGATGACCCTAGGAGGGTTACACTGTCTCTCTGAGTCTCAGTAATGTGCTCTGTAAAAAACAGCATTAATAACATTTATTGCAGGGTAATGAGAATTATATGAATGAGCTGGGTGAAGTGCCTAAAACAGCTACTTAATAAATGTTGCATCCCTTTCTCTCCTCTCCTAGAATCTATGCAAAGGTTCTTTCTGAAGAGCTGTGTCTATTGCAAACCCATTTCTTAACCTAGTTCCAATTGTGCTTTACACCACACAACATCTTCTACCTTATTTTCCCAGGAGAAAATGGAACTCTAAGGTTAGACAGAATAGCCTGGTTTGGGCTTAATTACACTGCCCCCAGGTGTGAATTCCTGAGGACCCACTGCTAGGACAGTGAGGGCGAACCTTTTGAGCTCGGTGTGTCAGCATTTTGAAAAACCCTAACTTAACTCTGGTACCGTGTCACATACAGAAATTTTTTGATATTTGCAACCATAGTAAAACAAAGACTTATATTTTTGATATTTATTTTATATATTTAAATGCCATTTAACAAAGAAAAATCAACCCAAAAAATGAGTTTGCGTGTCACCTCTGACACGCGTGTCATAGGTTCACCATCACTGTGCTAGGTTGACCTACCATCCCAGTGTGCCCAGCACTGAGGGGTTTTCCAGGTCAAGAGACTGCAGCGCTAAAACTGAGAAAGTGCCAGGCAAACTGGGATGAATTGGTCACCCAACTTATATATCCAGAGCGAAGACACAGCCTCCATTCCTTTTCTAAAGATAAGTACCCTGAACTCTGCGCTTCTCTTCTTGTCGGGGAGGTAAAACGTGATTATTGTGCATGTGTAAACAAAGGAGACCTTATTCACTGGCAGGGAGAGGGAGAATGGACCTCAAACAAAATTGCTGAGTGGACATTTTAATTCCATTAAGGTGCGTGAAATTTTACCTGGGGATGTTTTATTTATGGAAATTACCATCATCCTCATTATTTTTTGATCATATAGAGAATAGCAAAGAATGATTTCCAAATTGAACTTTTCTGTACTATTTGGCTTGCTTTTCTCTTTATGTAAAATTAACATTTTGTTGTTAAATGGATAAGATTGTATTCATTAGAGAAATGCAAATCAAAATTACAATGAGATACCACCTCACACCCATTAGGATGGCTATTATAAACAACAACAACAGCAACAACAAAATAACAGGTCTTGGTGAGGATGTGGAGAAATGGAAACCCTTCTGTAGTGTTGGTGGGAATGTAAAGTGGTATAGCCACTACACAAAACAGAAAGGCAGTTCCCCAAATAATTAAAAATAGAATTATCATATGATCCAGCAATTCCACCTCTGAGCATATACTGAAAATAACTAAAGGCAGGGTCTCAAAGAGATCTTTGCACACCCATATTCATAGCAGCATTATTTACATTAGCGAAGACGTGGGAAGCTACCCAAGTGTCATTGGCAGAAAAAGGGATAAGCAAAATGTGGTATATAAATAAGCAATGGGATATTATTCAGCTTTAAATGGGAAGGACATTCTGACATATGCTATGCATGGATGAACCTTGAGGACATTATGCTAAGTGAGATAAGTCAGCCACAAAAAAGACAAATACGGTATAATTCCACTTAAATGAGGTACTTGGAGTAGTCAGGATCATAGATATTGAAAGTAGAATGGTGATTTCCAAGGGCTAGGGAAGGGGAAATGGGAAGTTATTGTTTAATGAGTGTAGAATTTCACTGTTACAAGATGGAAAGAGTTATGGAGATGGATGGTGGTGATGGTCGCGCAACATTACGAATGTATTTAATACCACTGAACTGTACACTTAAAAATGGTTAAGTTGGTAAATTTTATGTGTCTTTTGCCACGATAAAAAAAGGAAAAAAATAGATACGATTGTTATATTACTGAAAAGATTCTCTTGCCTGACCTGCCTCCTCTTCTCCTAGGCAGGCTCTTCTTTAGTTCACGACAGAGTCTCCTATTGCAGATGGGGAGGTTTAGGTACTGAAGGGTCCATTTTGTGCCACTGGAGTCACAGCCAGGGAAACAGTTTCACTAGACTTCTTAAAGATGCCGGGGGAACTGAGGAATTGCTTATAAACACTTGGCCTCTGTAGGTGAAGTAGAAAACAGAGAGTCAAGAGTTTAGAGTTTTGCCCTAACTGGTTTGGCTCAGTGGATAGAGCGTCAGCCTGCGGACTCAAGGGTCCCGGGTTCGATTCCGGTCAGGGGCATGTGCCTTGGTTGTGGGCACATCCCCAGTGGGGAGTGTGTAGGAGGCAGCTGATTGATGTTTCTCTCTCGTCGATGTTTCTAGCTTTCTATCCCTCTCCCTTCCTCTCTGTAAAAAATCAATAAAATATATTATAAAAAAAAGAGTTTAGAGTTTTTATAACTCATTTTCAAACCTTTCCATCTGGGTCAATCCCCTCTTCGACACCTCAGTACTGGGAAGGTTGGGTCAATGGGAGAGCGGGGATGAGGGGTCACTATGCTTTCCTAAGTAGTTCACCGCAGTGACTCAGGTAACTATTTGTGCTCTTATGCACCAGGGCGGTGCAGAAACTAATGCAAGTGTTCACTGGATGAACATAAGGCAAAGTGGAAGCAGACAATTTCAGCAAATTCCCAGCAGTCAGCATTTAACAATTCTTCTTCACACCTACCCAACTGGGGGCCCTGATGTTGGACTAGTGGCCTATATCATTTGCCAACTTGAAAGATTTATGTAAAGGCAATGTAGATAATCAATACTATAGAGTAAGATATGTCAAATGCTGTCAGGATGGCTTTGATTTTTCAGAAATACATCAGGAAGAAATTGACATCCCAAATTGGATCAATAGCAGCAATACATGGAAAGGCTTCTGTACCCTCTTAATAAAACTGCTGGACTGGGTCTGGGAAACCAATCTATTTCAAACCACTCAGTGTTAGAAAGTCTTCCCCAGCCCCGAGTGGGTCTCTGTCAAGCCAGCACCATGCTCCACGTGCTCCAGGACTATCTCTATCCGGGACAGTGCCATTTCGGAGTAACAGATCACTGGTGTCCTGGGCTGGCGTGATGCATTGCTCCGATGTGTCAGAACAACAGCTGGCTCCGCTTCTCTATGCTGGGGACCCAGCAACAGCTGACTGCGATGATGGATTACACGCGTGGTGCAGCCTATCGCTGTAATACATCAAGACACACCACTGATATGAAGGTGAATTAGTCAAAAGACAGAGTTCCTGCAAGCTCCAAACCCAAGTAAAGGAATCCTGTTTAATTATAGAATAAAAGACAAAGGAGCTGGCATGTGGCTTAGCGACTGTCAAATGTAGGGCTCTTTCTAAGATATAATTCACATTAAGTGAGCAGCATTACCAGATGAGGTTTGATCGCTGCTCTGCTTTCTCGGGGTGTGATGCACATCCTCCATCAGCACGCCGCCCCCACCAGAGCAGCTGGACTGCAGTTGGGACAAATTTGTTCCATGTGCCTTTGTAGAGACTTTCAAAATCTGGTCCTGCTCTAAACAACCAGCCCCGCTCCGTCCTAAGCCCAAGGACTCTTTCCATCTCTCTCTTTCCTTGCACCACTTTGCTCCAAAACCACACAGAACAAAATGAAACTGTAAAATGATAAAGTCCGTGACACTCTGCCTCACATGATGTGGTTGAGCCCGTTGACATTCATTCATTCCATTATGCGTTTAATAAGTATTGATTTTGCATTGAACTTAAGATGTGTCGACTGCATATAATTTAAAAAAAAACTTCAGTGGTTAAAAGGTAAGGACATTTATTAGCTCCCATGAGACCTCCAGAAGAGGCAGTTTCCAGGGTGGAATAATGCAGTGGCTCAGTGACACCATCACAGATCCAGGTTCTCACGGCATATTTATATTCTGCCCTCTGGATTTTGTCTTTAGACCGTTACCTTCTTGGTTGCAAGATGGATGCTGCAGTCCCAGCCATCACATGTAGACATCACGACATTGATCTGAGGCAGAGACAGAAGGGACACTCTCTCATATTCTTAAGAGGAAAGATTTTCCTGAAGTCTCCATCAGACTTCCCCTCAAGTCTCACTGGCCAGAATTGGGCCCTTTACCAGGTCCATCCTTCACTGGTAAGGAGAATGAGACTACCACGGAAGGCAGGCTAGAGCCTGTCCCTCCTGAAGGGGAAATAAAATTGAGGCATTGGAAACAAGGAAGAAAAGAGTGAGCATTTGCTGTTCAGAGGGCAATTTATGGTATCAGCTACAGACTTCTTGCTCAGAAGACCAGGTGAAGCCTTCCTTAAGGTCCGTGGGAGCCTCCAGAGGCAGCCTTTGGTGGACAGAGTGATGGGCCACCCAGATTCCCCTTCAGGAATAAAACTCTTTTTCCAACAGCTTTTGGACAGCCCCAACTGGCACCTCTCTGCAGAGGAAAACTCGGCCTTCCTCAGGTCGTGCTCTTTCCAGGGTCAGCCTGCATCCAGTGACCGATCAACACAAGGGTTGAAAGACCTGGCTCCTTGGTTCAACCGGGGACAACTCTGAAGTGTTGTCCCAGCTTCAGGGCTCCTGGTGACTAAGGACTTCCTCATGCCAGCACCACACACAGCTCAGTGTCCGCTGCGCAGTCCTGCTTCCTCCCGTCGAAGGCGTGGATCCCAAGGACATCCTGCTCACTGATCTCCATCTCAGAGTCTGCTTTATGGGAAGATGGCAACTCAGATTTCTGACCTTCACAGACCCTTCAGACTCTAAAATGTGGTACAACCTAGAGAGGTGGCTGTAATTACACTCCATAATGTGGAGCATCTCAAATAGGTAGCTGAGTCGTGGACCCCTCAAGATTCTAATCTACTAAGAAGATTCTCCCCAAACCCCCAATAATAGCAGTTTTTAACTTACTTTAGCTTCCCGAGGAGGCATAAAATGTGACAAGTCATTTGAGCTTAGAGATGGGTCAGAATTATAGCTGTGTTTCTGCTGTTGTTATGAGCAGAAGTGAATCAACAAAGAGGTTATTGCCAGTAGTGTGATGCCATGAAAGAAATAAAAGTGCTGTGCTTGCTGCTCAAACCAGGGTCCCTGGACACACAGCACTGGTGTCACCGGGGAGTTTGCCAGAAACCAGACAGACTGCAGGCCACACCCAGGACCCACGAATCAGAATCTGCTTTGAATGGGTGAGTCACACACACCACTTTCCTAGCTTCCCTCCTGCGGCTACGCCAGCAAACTTCCCCCACGGAGTTACCACATGCCCCGAATTTCTGTTATTGTGGTTATTACTCTTGGGTTTGGATACTTTAAAAATATTACAAACACTTTCAGGGACTAGCATGTGCATTTACTAACACTTTAAATGGAATTAGTTTGTGCTATTACAATTAACATAAGTTTCTCCTGCAACACGTTGGTGAAAAGCCCTGTTTTGCCAGACTTTTTCTTCACATCAGGAACATCAAAAGCCAGTTGACCACCTGATGGAGAAGAAAGGGCTGGACAAGAGGCCAGATTGCAGAAAGGAGGTCCCTCAAGGACAGAAAAGTATTTGATGCTTATCATTGGTTAAATTTGCAGGTGTGAATTCCTAACCATAAGCACCTCTTGGCCTATGAGGGTGTTCAGCTTTCTGCTTGACCATCAAGACTTTTTTTTAAAATCCTCACCTGAAGATGTTTTCCCATTGATTTTTAGAGACAGTGGGAGGGAGGGAGGAGAGAGAGAGAAAAAAAGAGGGAGGGAGGGAGAGGGGGAGAGAGAGAGAGAGAGAGAGAGAGAGAGAGAGAGAGAGAGAGAGAGAGAGAAAGAGAGAGAAAGAGAGAGATTGGTTGCCTATAACACATGCCCTAACCTGGGCAGGGGATTGAGCCTAGAACTGAGCTACATGCTCTTGACTGGGAATTGAACCCATGACCTTTCAAACCATGGGCTGATGTTCTAACCATTGAGCAAACTGCCTAGGGAAGACCATCAAGACATTTTGAAGGAACCAGTTCTTGGGCTAAGGATTCACTGACACCTTATTTCAGGGAAGGTATCCAAGGGTATCTGGCATGGGAGACAGGGAGAGTGACTGCAGTTAAGCTCTGCACGGGAGAGTAGACATTCTACACAGTAGCAGAGCAGGCCTGGTGCTGCCAGCTGCTTATCAGGATGACCATGCTGGCCCCTGGAATGGAGCCACATCCCTGCCCACACGATGATGCAGAAGAGTGCCAATGTAGGGAGGCCAATGCCAAGGCAACAGCCTTTGAAGACTTGCCAGATTCAAGTGTTGGCAGGCTCCAAGACCATTTCGAGGAACCTCAGCAGTGGTCAGTGAGAAAGTGGCCAGTCACAGTACCAGAAATGTCCTGCAAACTGCAGGTCCAGTAGGACATATGCCACTGTGAGGAGCCAATGCGTTTCTGGGGCTCCCTCATTTTTGGGGATCATTGAATCTTGATTCTTGGATCTTTTCTGTACCCTCTAACGAACGGTAACAGCAATGCTGAGAGTAAGTCTCTTTGTCTTAATTTCCTCATTTGTAAGAAGGAGATAATGAATTTCAGTCTAATGTAAGGTTCTCAAGAGGTAAAATATAAGGAAGGAATTGAAAAAATTAAGATATAAGGTCTTATTTTTTTTATCAGTAGTAAAAAAAAACTAGCAGGAGGGGCAGCAAGGAAAGAGGGCCATTGCTGGTAAGCTGGAGAAATAGTAACTTTGACCTCTAACAGAGGGACCCCAAGGATTGTGGCATCAGAAGAATATTAGAGATAAATCAGGGGCCCAGGCTCCTCCCACCGTTCACAGTATATTACCTTCACCAGCATTTCTGAGATGGCCTATTTTCACATCTAGCCAATGGGAAGAGATAGGGAAGGGCATGCTCCTACTTTTTAAGGGCGTAGTCTATAAACTGCCTTCATCAATTGCACTCCCACCTCATTGGCCAGAACTAACTCACGTGTCCATCTTTACCTACAAGAGAGGATAAGAAATGTCATCTTTTTTTCTCTTGGTGACCACGAGCCCATCACAAATTAGAACCTCTATTACGTTGAGGGAGAAAGGAAAGAGTGTCGAGGTGGGGGGGAAGGGGGAGGGCAGGCAGAGAGCAGCTGCGGCCACACCCAGTACACTGCAAAATAATGAGACCATATGAGAAACAACCACAGAGAGAAGAAAAGCCCATCCTCTTCCACATTCCTCTCTTTCAATAGCTCCTAACTAGGAGCTATTGTCACCAAATCTGGGTGACAGGCCTCTCTTTCATTTTGAGTCCAAATAAATTCCTTGGCAGAATTCATTCCTTTCTGTATTTAGAATGATAGGCAGACCCTGCTCTTCGAACACAATGTTAATATCAAAGTAAGATGATTTCTAAATGCTATGAGTGAAAAATTCCCTGGGGACGGACAAGATGCTCTTAGAAATGAATTAGTTGTCGATGAGGTTGGTTGAGAATTGGAAAGCAACTGCCACCCCTTCCTCTTTTAATTGCTCTCAGGAGGAGAAAAATGGAAATGAGTGTCCCTGCAAGATCATAGTAAGCAATAAGGATGTTGCAAGACCCACAAACACCACTCTTGAGTCTCAAGACTCTGAAGTTTGAGTACAGTTTGAAGTCCATACAAAGGCTAAGAGTCCTGGTAAGAGTGGCTGTTCTAGGGAGTCCAATTCTCAGAATCTGACCCTTGCCCATGAGCTAGCAAGTGAAGGCGGCAGGATTAGCATAAAGGTTCTAAAGAAGATATTGACAGTTAGCTCTGAGGCAGATGTCACTGACATTGCTGTGCACAACAGGAAGAACGATACAAAACAACATGATTAAAAGCCAGTGGGGTCTGAGACACTAGGGGCCCCTTCACCACACTTCCTAAAGAGGAACAAAAGCTTTCCCTGTAAGTAATGCAGATTTAGCTGTGAACGTTACTCGGTGTGTCCGTAGCGGCAGCAACACTTTGCTTTATTATTGTTGGGGATTTTGCAGGGGGTGGTGGTGTGTGTGGGGGGAACAAAAGGGATCCAGAAGGAGGCAGATGAATATTAGAGATTTTATGTTTCACTTATTAAGACACAGCACATATGGAAGTATGCAAAGTGAGGATAAAAATGCTGGGTTATTGGCAGGGAAAGAGAGAAGATAGCAATTATTGAAGCTATTTCATCCTCTCTGGCTATCTTTTAGGGCACCATTGTGAATACTAAGTGACTTTCCATAAGACACTCATATTTCCCCCTCTTTTCACCAGCTTATATTTCATAAGTCAGGAGACTCAAGAAGAACAAATATTACACTGAGGCAGAAAAATAATTATTGCAGAAACAACAAAAAACCCACAGGTCATCTGATGAATTTCCAGGGGAATGATGTAAATGGGTTGCTTATGAGCATTTAATCATACCTCAAGTTGTACCTTTTATCACTAAGCAACATCTTGCCCCAAGAGTCAGTCCTGCTCATATGACTATTCTGGGATCGGTCTTAGCCCTTCCTATCGTCCAAGGCACACACAGAATTTAGAGTAAACATAAAGGCTCTTGGGAAATGAAAGTGGGTGCTGTTACTCTTGTTTCCACAGGAGAAGATAGGCTGATAAAATAGATGTAAACATTCCCAAGGATCCCCCATCTCTCTTTACCCCTTTTCCTCCTCCCATATTTAAAGGGCACTGACATGTGTCAGACACGCGGAAGCTGGAGCTGAATAAGCTGTCATTCATGTCCTCAGCGTGCTCGGTGGAACGGGGAAGACAGACCTATAAACAAATTGCAGTCACCTGAGTGACGGCAGAAGGACGCATGCACAGAAGGCAGAGGATGGACAGAATGGCTGAACTAACTGTCCCTGGGAGAGACATTTGACAGAATTCTAAAGTGCAAGTAGGAATTTTCTGGGTAACTAAGGAGAGAGAGGACCCTTCTGGGAAGAAGAAATAGCAGTTAAAAAGGTTTAAAGGCTTGAAATAGCAAGATACATTTAGGCAGCATCAGATGGGTCAGTGTGAATCCAGACAGAGAGTCAATGGAAGTGAAGTTGCACATGAGACTGGAAATGGAAAGGGACCTTGACTCTCTGCTAAAGAGAGTGTGTTTTTGTTTTTGTTTGTTTACTCTTACAAGTGATAGGATTGTGGTGAAGGGAGAGGATAGGGCTCACAGAGACCCTGAGCAGTGGCAGGAAAGGGCTGCTCCTCACTTCCTACCTCATGTCACTGAGGATCTGTAGAAGGTGCCTTTAGGTCATAGAGTGTGATAGTGACAAATAGCTTTGGGTTCTAGAGAGAGAAGTCCAAAGTGGGCACTGGTAGGTGACCACTGGCCTGGTGACCCAGAGGGCAGTTGCCATGTACATCATTCAGGGTCCAGCAGGAACCAAATCTATTGCAGAAGGTTTAGGTGAGGAGACTTATATGAAGGGGCTGCCTCAGAGGGATACTGAGGCACTCAGAGACCAGCCACAGTGGGAGCTGCTCCTTGGACTGAAGACGTTAGAAAAGAATGCCAATGCCTGAGCCCAGTGAGGGCAGAGGCTGTCCTTGTAGAGGGACATGACATAGAGATATGACTCCCAGGATGACAGGGGGGAGGAAAGCCTCACCTCTCTCTTCTCCAGAACTTGGATCCCTCCTGGTGTCTCCAATGGCCAAACACAGCCAGGGCCAGCTAATCAGAAAGTCCAGGGGACGGCGTTCATAGGGTCCTCCTCTCAGAGTGCAGAGAAGGGCGAGGAAGGATGGGGAATGGAGCTGGGTAATAACTGAGGGTAAAGAGAGAATACCCTGCTCTTTTCCCCCAGGACCCTCGGGGTTGGGGAGTTAACTCTGATGGTCATCTTGGCCCTTTTCTTTTGTTGCCAGTTAATCCCATACAATATCTGTTTTAAATCTTTTTGTTTGACAACAGCCGCCTTTGAGAATCTGATGCAAACAATAGGCTCTCTTTCCAGGGAAAAAAAAATTCCACATGGATGAAATTTGCATTCGCTTTATATAGCTTCTAGAACAGCGGTTCTCAACCTGTGGGTCGCGACCCCTTTGGCGGTCGAACGACCCTTTCACAGGGGTCGCCTAAGACCATCCTGCATATCAGATATTTACATGACGATTCATAACAACAGCAACATTACAGTTATGAAGTAGCAACGAAAATAATTTTATGGTTGGGTCACAACATGAGGAACTGTATTTAAAGGGCCAGAAGGTTGAGAACCACTGTTCTAGAACCTTAGGACTCAAAGGATGGTGCAGAGACCGACAGAATCAGCCTCACCTGGGAGCTTAGACAGGCGGGCTCTTGGCCCCATCCCAAGTCGTCTGAATCAGAACCTGGAGTTTAACAACATTCCCAGCTGACTGACATGCACATTAAAGTTGAGAAGCACTGCTCATCAGGACTGGTGGTGTGGATGTACATATTGGTTAGGATATAAATTCAGCAGCAAATACAGGAAAATCCTACCTAGCAGCAGCTTAAACAAAAGAGGAGTTTTCTTTTTCTCATGTAACATAAAATCTAGAGATAAATCTGGCGTTGTGATTGCCTCACTCTCCATCTATATTTCCACTCAGCCATCTTTAGTGTGTGGCTGTTGTCCCCATGGCGGTCAGATGGGTCCGACACCGCCTTTACAGTCTAGGCAAAGGGCAGAGGAGTGGTCATCACAGGAGGCATTCACCAAATGCTAAAGAGTCGCATTCTGTAAAGTGTTTCTGTGCGTTCAGTGCCATTGAGTCTGCTCCAACTCCTGGCCACCCTACGAATGAGTAATGTCCTGTCCTCAACAGCCCTGTTCAGCTCCTATAGACTCATGCCCCTGGCTTCAATCCATCTCATCTTTAGCCTTCCTCTTTTCCTGCTTCCTCTTTTCCCAGCATTATTGTCTTTTCCAAAGAACCCCTCCTTCTCATGATGTGCCCGAAGTAAGATAGCCCCAGTTTTGTCATTTTTGCCTTCAGCGATGTTTCAGGCTTAATTTGCTATAGGACCCACTTGTTCATCTTTTTGGCGCTCCTGGGTATCTGGAGGGCTCTCCTCCAACACCATATTTCAAATGATATATATATTTTTTTCTATCAGCCTACTTCACTGTCCAACTTTCACACCCATGCACAGTGATTGGGAATATGCAGGTTTTTCTCTACTCCCCTGCAAAACTGCTCTGATGCTGACTACATAAAACACAAACCTGTGAGGTTTTGATTCATCTTTTAGATATTTCAGGTTTTAGATGGTTTATACATATGTTGGGAAAAAGATATAGTCAATATTTAACCCCCATCAGTAACAGGTTTAAAGAACCTATAACAAATATTTACCAGGATATATTTTCAAATCTAAGTAAGTTGGCAATGCCAAGTTTGTGTAGCCCACATAAATCTACAGCATCAATGCTCATTTCATTGGTGTTTGGACAGCTTGATTACAATTTTTGAGAACTATTCTATTTTGCTTCTATAAAAAGCACTTCTTATATTGACTAAATGCAGTTACTATATTGCTCATCAGGATTGTTAATATTCACATGATGTTAAATTCTTCACCACAATTTTGGGAGCAGCCCCTTGACAACAAGGGCTGCCGTGTTCTATGCTGTTCAGACACTCGGGCCTGATCTGTCCTGTTTCCAAGACGTCTGTGGTGTTATTGGCATGGTAATTATTACAGCAAATGATAAAATGTGCAAAATGGTACCCCCCTTCTTAATGACATAAATAAATGAAGCAATTAATTTTACACAATAAAAACAAGCAATACAATAACTTACAAATTTGGAGTTTCTTCATTATTACATCAAATTGCAAAATGGAAACATGTAATTTCAAAAGGCTCATAAGTAAAAATGGAAACACAGCTGATGCCGCGTCAGCTTGTGGGCTGCAAAATAATGTGGGGCTTGCACAGTGGAACAGTCAACATCTTTTAGATACATCAGGCCACACACGATTCAGAAACTATAAATCTCCCTAGAACTGAGCCATCCCAATGATCCCAGTCACTTGTGTACTGTAATAAAAAACACAACACGAAACGACAGTTTCCCCCGCTTACGTTTCTTCATGTATTAGTTTGGGATCACAGCAGCTACTTTGCTTGGGACCTTCATCTCCATTTATCTGCAGTTGCAGAAGCTGGAAGCCTATGATTGATCTTGTAACTTCAATATCTACAGAGAGATAAGTAGGGAAGCAAATTTCCCGGGAGAGCTGACAACAGTTTTCAAAATGAAACATGTCTACACCAAGCCTGACGCCCTGTATTGCCCACCATCTTTGAAACTGTCAGTTTCCGGGCTGACATTTGGCTCCGTGTGTTTGTTTTGGTGAGTGAGAAAGTAACACGTATTTTCCTTGACATCTTGTGCAATTTTACAAGTATTCAGGGCACACTCCCTACTTTGCATGGAGAATGTATTTGCACAGTTGTCAGAATGACGGACAGTGGAGCGAGTGACAGGATGGGGCGCTGATCTTTGCTTGTTATTACATACAATAGCCTGGTAGGAATCGTGATGTGTTGGTGAGACAAACTGTGTCCCATTCTGGAACATATTAAGTTTGTCTCCAGGACACACATGACTTCGCTAGGGTGTTGAACCTCATTCATAATAGATGCTAATCTTTTCAGGGCTGACTGATTACAGCACTTCCTGCCCTTCACGGAATTAGAGCTGGGTTTTATCAAAGGACTCAAACTGCCTGCTAATTAGACTAATTCCCTTCATCATGAATTATTTATTTCCATTGGTAACCGATCACTGTGACATTAATGGGTTCTGCTCAACTTGGTTTCATACTAATACACGGTAGGAGTTAAATGTTTAAAAATTCCTGATACTTCACTCCAGGTCAAGTGTATCTTTGGCTAATATTTGACAAATTTGATGAAGCTTTGATGGTTATGTGTTAGTTATAAATAAAATGAGACAAATTTTTGGATTTGGTTGAGACCGAGAAACAAATCCATTTCTTTCTCTGCTCAGGTGTCTCCGGACTTTGCGGGAACAGGTCCTCTTATTTTAGTCACACTGTCTGTGCTGCGCTACTTTATCAAGGTCAAACCATCACGTAAAAGTGCTGGTGATCCTCTTTAGGATACAGTATTTCAAAGTTAAGCTAGACTCAACTTTGTCAGCTAGTGAAATGGAAGTGATGCTTAACGCAATCAGTGATATCTGTTGATGAAAGTCAGAGTGCAATACCTCATTTACCTATTTGTAAAATACAGATGGCACTTCTGAAAAATAAAATCTACAGATGTGGCCCAATGGTGCACTTCCGTGTTAACATCTGATGTTGTATAGATCAGCGTGTCTCAAAGTGCAACCCAGGCACCACCCGCATCCTGGAAGTGTTTGTTAAAATACAAATTCCCGGGACACCTAAAGGCCTGTGAATTGGTACCTCTGAGAATGGGATCCCAGGATTGGCCTTACTAACAAGCGCCCGGGTGATTCTTAAGCAGTGTGAGGATCACTGGCATCAGTTACCCTGAAACAACCTTATAAGTAATCAATATTTTATCAGAAATACTGAGTCATCTCATCCAATACGGATAGGACACTCCCCTCCAAGGTTAGTGCTGGCTTCTGGAATTGGCTTCCATGGCAATTTCAACACCAGGCATACAGTGTACCTCATTGCTGTTGACAGATAAGGCAGGTGAGCAGCTAGGTCTGTGACTGATAGAAGTAAATGTGTGTGGTGGGGGGCGAGGTCACACCTTCACTTGAGACACATCTGAGGAAGGTGTGAACGCAGAGGCACACACAGTCACCTCACCATTCGACAGGGCAGTGTGGGTTAGGTGGGCAGGTTTGCTGAGCACATTCCTACTGAGGCATTCCTATTTGAGCTAGGTAGTTTAGCTATTAAATATCGAATTTTGGAAGCGGTATTGGAAGCGGTAAAAGAAGGCAGTATAATGAGTGCTAACTAGAGATGAGGTGACAAACACTGAACAAAGGCATGAGGTAGTCCCCAATGTCGTGAGGCAAAAACACAAATAACAGGTTCTGTTACAAGCAGCTACAGTTCCAAACCAAAGGATGGTTGACACATGAGTCCCACATGTCAGACATGTGGTCTCACATCACATGTACCTGTGTAAGCAGAAAACAGTGTTTTCAGCAGAGTCAGGGTTAAATATAAGAAACACTATATTATGCACACTCATTAACCCCCAGTAAATTCTATGATACTTTTTTGTTGTTGTTGTTAATCTTCACCCAAAGGTATTTTTCCCATTGATTTTTAGAGAGAGTGGTAGGGATGGAGGAAGGAAAGAGAGAGAAACATCGATGTGAGAGAGACATTGCAGTTGGTTGGTTCCCACACATGCCCGACGTGGGGGCCAGGGATCGAGAGCCTGCAGACGAGTACATGCCCCTGACCAGGAATTGAACCTGAGATCCTTTGGCCTGTGGGCCGACATCTAACCACTGAGAAAAACAGGCCAGGGCTATTATACTTCTATTTTGAAGCATAAGTAATTGATTCTTTCAGATTTTCTTTAAAAAGTGGTACTATCATATAGTATAAGCATTCTAAGCCTCAAACATATGACATCTATGTAACTGAGAAAGAGAGATTAAATGGATTGGATTTTTAGTTACACAGTATAGTATATTATTGTTGTCAGGAATATATATTCATACATTCAACAGATATTTATGAAGTACTTACTAGGTTCTAGGTACTTATATTTGATAAAACTAGGCTTATAGAAATATATATGAGAGATTAGGGATTCATGAAGAGTTTATAGATATTTTCTGAACTACTTACGTGTGCAAGTGGTTCATTCTATCTAAAACCACAGATAATATTTTTCTACTTAAGAAAAAAAATGTGTAACGTAAGGCTATCAGTGAAATGGAGAAGTGTTTTTTTTTTATTTTATCTGCTTTTATTTTTCTCATGGAAATACTCAGATGACTTCAGCTTTGTATTTTCACAGGCACAGGCACAGGCACACACATATGTTTAAGTGAACCTTGAGTTTCATCTCATTGTCTTACATTCCTCCTAAGTCACTGCGTTTTTCAGTCATTTAGTTGACCTGAACTTGTTAACTTACTACATTGTTTTGCTCTTTCCTCTGCTTCCTTTTTCATCTCCTCTTAACAGTCACATTGCAGCTGCGGTGACTTTAGCTTGACAAGTTCATTCATGTGTTAATATTTGGTATTTTGAACAGATCCTACCCTCAAACTTTCTACAAGGCATAGTATCATTTAATAAGTCCCAGAAATAAAAACTTTCCTAAAAAAATAGAGTTTCTGGCTAGGGATGGCAAAAGTATTCCATGAGATGCTGTCCCAATTGCATCCTCTCGGTTCTCATGGAACTGAAGGAGACCAGTGGCAGAGAAGACTTCTTAAAGATATTTTATTTTGTACATGCTGCATGCCTAATAAATATTAATTAAATTGAACCACATCATGTTACAGCTGTGTCCTTGTCTATATCTGGAGATTATGCCTGAAACCTCAAAGAACTCTTTTATTGTTTCTGAATTGTATTTTCTTGCTTAAAACTTGTTGTTAATGCAGTGTTAAAACAGTGACCAAAGGAAGGCAGTGGGACATGATCTGAGGTCTGAAACCACCCTGCAGCCCCGTAAGGAACCCTGGGTGTCATGGAGACTGCAGGTCCCTGGAGCTGAAGGTAGTAACTGTGACAACATATGACACAATCTTCCACATTCCACCCCAGGGGAAATAGTGTGATCTGTCAACTGGTGAGTCTGGGGACATGTGGGTCACCTACACAAGCATCCTATGTACTCTTTAACATTTCTGTGGAGAAGAAACCCTAAAGACTACAAACTTTTTGCTAGTCAAGCAATTGGAGGTTGAGAGCATGAAAGAGGAATAGATTCATTATATTAATGTTGGGCTTATATATTGGAAATAGCAGTATTATTTCCCCTGACAATTAAATTATTTAATAAATATGGGATACATAGCAATGAGTAGTACCAAAGCATAATTCAGAAAATTAAATACTCATAAATCTAAAGATTAGACCAAATCAAGCTTACTGAAAGATGAGCCCTTTGGAGAAAAGGAACTGTATTAAGAATGTGCTAAGCCCACAGAGTCATCCTCTCTCACCCTCTACCTACACATATACCTACTCTAAGGATCATGTACCTTAAGGCAAAGTTTTCCAAAATGTATCCCAAGGAAGTTCTAAAGATATTAATAGGTGCTCTGCAAGGAAAGTTGCATGGTCAAATAAATGTGGGAAATGTTGTGAAACTTTCAAATTAAAAAAAATTCCTTGACCTTCTGCTTCTTTCTAGGATAGAGATACCACGACCAGGCTTACTTTTCCACCATAAACAAGTAGAAAACTGGACAAATTCTATGAAACAACCATTTTTAGACATTGGACAGAGGCAGCTCAGGGCTACGTTCCTGAAAGATGAGAACCAAACAAGATGAACCCCACTATCACTCTGGTTTATACTTGGAGGCTGTTTCCAGACCACAGTGTAGGACAGGGAACCCTGTGCAGAGCACATAGGCTGTCGAACTGAGGAAAAGCAGATCAGGGATGCTGAGGAGCTTAGAAGTCGCAGGTCATCATTCTGAAGAAAAGGGTACTATGTAGAAATAGAGCTACATAAATCTCCATGGAGGACCCCTTGAGTCTCTGCTGATTATTAGGTTATGCATGCAAGGGGTAAAATCCCACAAGGCAAGGGAAAAACACAATCAGGACCATGTAGATTCACAAGGGCAGGGAGATGTTTAAACTCTGAGCAGCCTGAGTGGAGAGTCCTCATTGGTTACCTAGGATGTTCAGCGGAGATCATAGGGGGTCATGCCCTAATAGTAAGGCTGAACATCCTCTGGAATAAAACTACAGAAAAGCTAAGGAAACAGGTCTAGAAAGAAATCAAGCTAAAAAGCAAGTAATTGCTTGCCCAAACAAAGCCTGGTGCTCTTTAAAAGAAAATAAACAGAAATCCAGACATTCAACCACATAATATGCATAATGTCCATAATCCAATTTTAAAAGTCCTCAGACATGCCACAAAGCAGGAAATGTATGCCATAACCAGGAGAAAAAAAGGTGTCAACAGATAATAGGCTAGTTCTATAGATAGAATTAGCAGAAAAGGATGTTAAAACAGCTATTCTACTGGTACATAACTTACAGCAGTTAAGAAAAGCATGAGGAGAAAAATGAAAGGTAAAATGAACCAAATGAAGCTTCTAGAAATTAAAAATACAATATCTGAAAAGAAAAATTTAGTGGAATTAACAGATTAGGCACTGAAAGAGAAGAGATCAGTGAACATGAAGACACGGGAATAGATTTGATACAAAATGAATATGTAGAGAAAAATCACTAAAAAGCAGACAGAGCAGCAATGACTTATGGAAAGAAGAGGAGAGAAAAAAGAACAATAATTTATTTGAATAAATAATAGCTTAAAATCCAAATTTGATTAAAATTATGAACTCTTAGGTGAAAGGAGCTCAATGAATTCCAGACAGGAGAACCCCCCTCCCCCCAATTCTGTATTTATTTTTCTCAGGTAGAAAAGAAAGCCTGGAAGTGTGATGGATAAACCTGGTGAGCCGTGTGTTCAGGTGCACCCCCGGCTGCCTGACACCTTACTCACTCCTTCCTGCAAGGGCTGCTTATAACCATCACGGTCCTGTGGTCTTTTCCATGGTAAGAGTGGCTTCAGAAGTAGCCAGACCAGCTATGTCTCTTACCTTCTGTGAGATAGTTGGCAATTTTTCATATATCTGAGCATTGATTTTTCTTATTTATAAACAGGGGTAAAATATACTGGTATATCTTGTACACATATTCTACACACAATGGGCACTGTCCACACAGACACACATTTGCCTATATAATTTGATCTTATTTACTAAATGAAAAAAATATATATGAACTAGGACATAGTAAGTGCACAATAAACAGGGGCTGCCACCATTGTTTCCAAAGTCACAGAAATAGTTTAAAATAACGAATCCCTGATCTGTGAGCACAGAGTACCTTCTCTAGAAGGAGGGGTTCTGAAGGAATCTGAGAAGGGCTCATTAAAAACTTTTGTGTAGGGCAAAGGTGGGGAGGGAAAAAATATTTAATTACAGAGCCCTCTTTAAGAAAAACTGTAAAAAATTCTTCATTGTTTTCATAGGCAAGCTAATCACACCTGAATCTTCTGGGTGGCATATGAAACTTCATAGTTCTCTTTTTGTTCAGTGGTTCTAATAGAAAGCCCATTTTTTCTTAAAAGCAGTTGTTCCTCTACTCCTATGTGATGGTGTCCCCTGAAGATAAACGCATCATTTAGAACTCTCTGCGTTTGTAGCCTGCGCATGCTTTCTAAATATAGTAGCCAGATGATTACTTAATTTAGCTAGAAATGGCAGATTGTTGACAAAGAATTCCTGCTGAGTTCCAATGCCTTGAAATGCAGCTTTTATAAAGCAAATCATATCTGAAGAAATGACTAACAATGCCATTTGCTTCATATAGTGACATAATATTTAGCTGTCGCTGGAGTGTAATTGCCTTATTTTTACAATATTAGTCCTCTATTGATAAATATAGATTACCTGGATCAAGCCAGTCCTGCTGCAGGGAGCAAAGCAGTCACAAAGTGTGAGTTTTTAGACAGGAAACTATCTCATACTCCGACACACTACCTGTTTTCCAACACTTGGTTACTCAAATGATGTTTATTCAGTTCATATATAGGGTCCATTCATAGAGGATCATTTCACTGACTCACAATTTGAGTAGCATTAGATACAGAAACAGAAGCAATTCTTTTCATACAATAACCAGAGATGTGAAGGGACGTGCAACTGTACATCTTGTTGCCCTTTTACTACTTGGTCATAGTGTGTGGAGGAAGTGGTAGGTGCTAGAATCAGCACGCCCCTGTCCTCTCTTACCTCTAGGAAAAGTATGTGCTGCCCTTTGTCTCTTCTTAGATTAGCCATTGTTTTTTATGAATATGTGCATCATGCCGCTACGGTATGGGAATGCAATAGGGTGGAGAGAGCCCAACTCTGACTGCTCACGCAGAAAGGGGATTTATGAGCTGCTGGCACTGAACATCCAGGTGCCAGACGATCAAATCCATCTGTGCTTCTCTCCATCCCTCAGGTTTGCTCTCCTCGTAAGTGGCTCCTCCACGTGGATACAAGACGCCAATGGGTAGCTTGAGGTCCCGACATTTAAGTAACCACTGGGAACTGTCTGATTGGACCAAGGCAGATAATTAAAGAGCCATGTACCCTGACCAGAGAGCATTTGATTTGTCCCTTAGAACGGAGCTTGCTAAAGTGCTGTGAGGTTATCCTATCAGCAATGTTGACATGTTTTCCAAAATTTGTTCCTGGAGGTTTTCTGTAGCACCATGTCCCTTCCATAAATTCATGTAAGAGAGAATTTTTTCAGGAAAACTCTTCTTTCCTGTGCAACTACTTTTGCTTGTTTCCTTTCTTTTCTTTCTTTAAAAAAATCTATTGGACTTTGTGAATCTTTAGAGGTATGTTTCCTTCTTTGCTTTGGCTAATTTGAGAGGTCAGAGACAAATATGTTGTCCATCAATATCAACTGCATAAATATTACAAAATCGTTTTATATAGCTTATGTTTATTTTATTTTCCTATCTTTACTTTTATATTGTTTGGCTCCATCTATTTACTTAATCCTATCTATCCTATGTATTTTTAATGCCACTTCAAGTAATTTTTGGAGGTAAGGTATAAATAGGTAAATGTATTATTGAACCATATACTCAACACCCATCGAAAAGATTTTGAAGTACCTTGTGTTCACAGACTGACCCTGTAGTAATGTTTTCTTGGATCCCTCTGTGGTTCTTCTTCTCACAGAACTCTTAGTGGTAAAGCTAAGGAACTCTCTATCATGAATTGTTTTATCCCGCCAATTTGTAAATATTCACTCAATGCCTCTGGGAAGCAGAAGAGCAAATGCAAGGAGACGAGTGGTTGTAGAGGAAGTTGCCCGAATTCTGCCCAAACCCTGGTGTGACCATGACTTTCCTTGGGCAGTGGTCAGAGTTCATCCTTACACCCAATGATCCTAGAGAAGCGAGGGTGTCCTGGGCTGTCTCCCCTCCAGATGGTAGGAGCCTTGTTCAGTAAATACCAAGGAATCTGGGAGATGGCAGATTCATCTAAAACTCAAATCCCAACCTAAAATTCTGTGCATAGATTTCTGGAAGTGTTTTGTTTTTCTTGTTTTGTTTTGTGTTTTTGTTTGAAATGCCAGATGGCATAATTTTATGGTTTTATTAATATAGATACAATGTGCACACAATCTGTCTATTCATTTTCTTCACTGCACAGCCTGGCATTGGGATGGGTGACTCTGATGGCCAGCTGGGCTGCTCTTTCCACAATGGCTTTGGGGTTCTTTGAGGAGATGCTGTGAGCAACCTCAGCACAGTAAGACTTGTTGCACATCAGCAGCACTTCAAGCTCCTTGACACTGTGGATCAGGAACTTTCAAAAGCCACTGGGCAGCTTGTGTTTTGTTTTCTTGTTGCTCCCATATCCCATGTTGGGCATCAAGATCAGGCCTTTGAATCTGCGCACCTTGTTGTCAATGCCTCTGGGTTTCTGCCAGTTCCGCTTAATTTTGACATGTGGGTCTGACTGGTGTTGGGTGAACTTCCTGCTCCTCTTTTTGATAATGTTGAGTTTCATGAGGGGTCTGAGGGCAGCTATGGAGCTGAGTAGGAGATGGCTGCCACCTCTGTAGGCAGAGGCAAGGGAGAGAGTCTAGGATGTGTTTTAAATTTCCTAGAAATGAGGGTCATTTAGGGGTGGCCCCAACATTTCAGTCTTCCTCTTGGAGATGAAATCCAGGGATTTGCATGAAATGGGATGACACTTTTGTGTTGGTCACTGTATTAGTTAGCTTTTAGTTGTATGTAAGAGAAACTTAACTCAAATTGGTTTAAATAATCAAAAGAAACTTATTGGCAGAGAATCCAGAGGTATGAAAAGCTTTATGCAAGAATTAGTCCAAAAGCTCAACCATGTCACCAGTGTCATCCAGCTTTTCTTCTCTCTGCTCTGGCTTGCACTGTATCAGTTTCTCCTATTGTTGCAGAATGGTTGGCAGAAACTACTGGAGTTAGATAGGTCTTAATTCTTTTTCTTTTAAAATGTATTTTTATTGGTTTCAGAGAGGAAGAGAGAGGGAGAGAGAGATAGAAGCATCAATGATGAGAATCATTGACCAGCTGCCTCCTGCACACCCCACAAAGGGGATTTAGCCTGCAACCCAGGCATGTGCCCGATCGGGAATCAAACCATGACCTCCTGGTTCATAGGTCGATGCTCAACCACTGAGCCATGCTGTTATAGGAGAAAACATCCATTTGCTTTCCTCTATCAGAACTTCCTTCTGCTTAGACCAACTTGTGTCACGTGCTCCCCTCTGGACCAATCAGAAGAGACAGGTGATTAAGGCCAATTAGTCCCAGCTAGGGAAGGGTCAGGAACACTCAAATTACATAGCTAAAAAATTGGGAGGCCTAGTATGAGGAAGGGAAGAAAGGCAGAAATGAATGCTTAGAGAGTGGAAGGGGTAGTGGTGATAGAAAACAAAAAATCTCACTACCATCACTAAAGTCTTAGGGTCATGCTTCAGTTTGTTTATGGATCTATGATGACCCTCTAGTCCTGCCTAAAGAAAGTGGCAATGGCTCCTACCAGGAGAATTAGCTGTATCATTGCTATTTTTGAATTTCCAGCATGACATTATGTGGGAAGAAAACCTATAGTTAGAATGTGGACAATGCATTTTATGGAAGATCGAAGCAGATATATTAAGAGAAAAGGCAAACAGATTCATCTCCCTCATACTAAGTACATTCAGCTTCTCATGAACAGCCACAGTTAGACTAGAGAGACTAGTAACCAGGTAGGAACCAGGCTAAGACTGAGAAATGGAGGACCCCTGTCGCCCTTGTGTTGAGTGCAGGCCAATGAAAGAGATGCATAAATGACTCTGAAAAACAGCCATGAGCATGCTTTCTGGAAGAACCTGCTGAACAGCTTCTGTTCAGGCAACAAAATTCAAGGACCCTCCAGCAGTGTATGACTCAGTAGGTTCAGGACAGCTTGTTAGACTTGGGATTAAGCTACAGGTATCCCACAAACTGGAAGTTTCTGTTGATTCAAACACAGCCAACTGTAAGAGAGCCCTTAAAATAAACCCTGTCTCCCTCCATTTTGGCTTTTTTACAAAAATCCTGACTGACCTTCACCTTTGCTCCAGGTATGGAGTCTGGCTTTTTAATTGAAGGATTAAGAAATCCTGATATTTTGCAAAATCATTTCTCTTGAATCTCTCTTCTTGGGGGATCTTTCTGGTTCATAAAAGGTTTTGTAACTTACATCACAGCCTCTGTCTTTGACTAATAGTTTGCATGAGTAATAAAATCTCCCAGGAGTAAACAAGCTCATATTTTTGCCATTTGTAAACTTTATTGCTATTATAAAATCAATGTTTTGCAACCAGAACTTTTGGCAAACCTGACTGGTGGTCGTGGGGGCTGACAACAATGCACCATGAACTTTCCTCCTTTGTGGTGTGACTTTCTTTTCATATAAATATTAGTGTGATTTTAGATATGTGATAATCACTCCTCATCATATCCCAGGAGTGAGGCAAATGTGCTGTACATATGATATACAAAGTAGCATCTATACCCATGGATGAATAGTCCTCCCAACACAGACCTCAGACCTGGCTGAAATATGGCCATCTCAGGAGTGACAAAGGCTCTGAATGCAATGAAGCTTAGAAACAGGTAACCTCTGGTTATTCAGATGCGTGGCCTTTCTTCCTTGACCCTCAGAATCATCTAGATTGAAAACTTGCAGAACTACCTTATCTGTTTCCTCACTTGCCTTGGATTGACTCTTGTAAATCTTTTATCTGTTCTTTAGGGCAGGCATTCTCAAATAGGTCTGAGTATCAGAATTACCTGGTGTTTTCTTATTTCTAGTGATTTAAAAATAATATGCACATGGAAAACAAAATTTCAAACAGTACAGAGGAGAAGAAAATGAAAAGACAGATTTCCTTTCCTGCCTGGCCTAATCTCCTAACCATTTTTTAAACCATTTTTGTTTTATATTGCTCTTCTGGTGTTTACCTCCACAATGTTCAATAACATGCTTATACTTTTATTCACGCTGTTCTGCAAATTATTCAACAAGTGGTGAGGCATATCCACCAGCTCATCAGAGCTGCTGCCTGTCTGTGATGTTGGAACACTGTTCTGGGAACCCCTACTGTACCAGGCATTAACTTTTATTTGCAGGATCATGAGGAGACATGAAGGTGTATATTAGTGTCCCATGGCTGCCACAACAAATTGCACAAATCTGATGGCTTAAAACAACAGAAATGTATTGTTTCATAGTTCTGGAGGCCAGAAGTCTGAAACCAAGGTGTCTGCAAAGGCCTCACAGCCTCTGACGGCTCTAGAGGAGGGTCCTTCCTTGCCTCTTTCACCTTTTGGTGGCTCCAGACATTCCTTGGTTTGTGGCTGCATAACCCCAATCTCTGCCTTGTCTTTACATGGCCTTCTCCTCTGTGTCTGACACTTGTCATTGGATTTAGGCACCCCTGGAGAATCCGGGATGACATCATTTCAAGACACTCAATTTAATTATACCTGCAAAGACCCCTTTCCCAAATAAGGTTCTGGGGGTTAACATGGGGTCGTGTCTTTTGGGAGCCACCATTCAACCCGCTATAAGGGGAAGAGAAGGGTGTGGACCATTGTAAATAGTATCTATTGAGCTGTGACAGATTTTCAGACCCATTCAGATCTACTGAATCACCTGCATTGAAAAATTTTACCAGGTAATTCAGCTGAGGCGGTCTTACTGAGCACTGCTTTGGGAACCATTGCTTTGGAGTTGTGATTCTCAAACCTGGGGACGAAGGACCACAATCTCTAAAACTTCTTTGGTGTCCAGGGGACTCTTGGGCAGGTGTGTGGTGGCTCCTGATGACTCACATTAGTTCTCTACAGGCATCCCATTATTGGAGTTGCGAGCTTGCAGGTGCCAGGAGATTGAAATAGTTCCAGTAAGAAACACTCATGTTCCAGCTCCTCCTCCCTAACTCCCATCTGTCCTCGCCTCTCTCCCACTTCACGTCCACTGTCCCGTTCTGATCGCTGGCCCTGCTAACCTCAGGTTCATGCCCAGGCACAAGGACAACAGGCTTATGCAACTGTGAAACATGCTTCAGGGATCCAGCCAGGTCTAATCCTTAGAGGAATCCCTTACACCACTCATAATGGTTCCACTTCGACCCGACTAAAGCAGAGTTTAGGTGCTATTTCATTATTCTGCTTTTGTTTTTTTAAAGGAACTTTATTTTAGGAGTTAACTTCCCTACTAAATTTTCAACTAAAAGCAGAGCATATGGGGTAAAATAGAGATGATTATCTTGTCTTGCAAGGATGGCTTGTCACGTACCATAAACACCTTGGTGTCATCACGACCTCTCCAGCCCCGCCTCTCTTGGCTCTTCCTGTCCATCCTGACGTCTAGACCCTTAACTCCTTTTCACTCCCTGTCCATTTCTGTCTTTCCTTCCTCTTCCCGTTCAGGCCAGTCCCCGGCTCTTGGCACTGCTGTCTGCAGCTATCTCTGCTCCCACTTTCTTCACAGACAAACTTCTTGGCAGGGCAGCCAGCATCAGCTATCTCAGTTTTCTCTTTTCTGGCATCCTTTTGACCCACATCATGTCTCTTGCGTTCTGGAAGGTCACAGAGATGTCCTAAGTCTAAAAGCCAATAGGTCTTTGCTTCAGAACTTATCCTTTCTGACCTATTCATAGAATGTCCCATGGTCACCCTACCTCTACCCAAAACGCTTATCTTCCTTCTCTGTCGTGGTGCTGTTAGCTCCTCTCATGTTCCTAACTGTTCCTGCTCTGAATCAGTCATAAGCTTGGCTTTGCCACTCCAGGCTCTCAGGGCACCATCCTCAGGGCTGGAGCCTTGTGGTATCGTTATCTGTGGCCTCCCATATAGTTTGCATACATCTCAAAACAGATATTTTTGCCTTACTTTGTCATCTCTCACAGCTCTTCAAATTATTTTTATTGAATTTTTTAAATCTTTAAAAGTTCTAATTAAACTATCAGTTTTCACTCCCCTACCTCCTCGATTTTCTCCACCTCCAAAGTGCATTTCAGGTTTAAATAGTCAGCCACTAGGGGGAAAACAACATTTTGACCTGGCTGCATCCCTGATGTACTGTGCAGAAATTTGCTTTACAGTTAGATTTCTCAATGACATATCTATTCTTTTATAGCAGTATTAAAGGAAAACAATATAAATCAGTTTAAAACTGATACTAATGACTAGTTCTTCCAAGTTAGACTGCAATTCTTTATTTTTTAAACCAACAAACTGTCCTGTCAAACTCTACCAATGCTTGAAATCTTACTCCTTCCAGGTTTCACTCAAATAAAGTCCCACTGTATCATGGACTCTTTTCTAAATGCCCCATAGTTGAATATTCTCTTTTGTCTACTTCAAAATTTACACAGGCATTCATTTTTTCTCTCTGATGACACTCGCATTATAATTATTTTCATACTTATCTTCTATCTTATATTTGGCAAGCTCCTTGAGGTCAAAAGTTCATCACCACCACCCCCTTTTTTAGGGGGGGGTCCCCTAGCTTCTAGTTTCTGATAGCTAGCTCTATACTTTGCATGTCTTAGGTCTTTGATAAGCATTTTCAAATTTAATTTAAATGGGCAGATTTTGAAAGACAGGCTTGAGAATGAACCATAATATGAAATGAGGGAATAACTTACTCTAGACACAATCCCAAAGCTATCTGCAGAGGATGGGATGAAAAAGACTATTTGGGGTAGAATATATGGCATCTCTTCTTCCCCTTGAAGCTGAAAGCCCAAGAACAAAGCTCTTGAGGATCTATAAAAATGAGCAATCATGAGGAAAACTTTCAGAATCTCAGCTGGGGATCTAATTTGAGTGTTTAGGTGAAATTTTAGCTATTTCTTCATATCTCCGTGTTTCTAGAGCCTAGAAGAAGAGACAGAAAATCTGGTGACAAATTTTCAAGAAGACATTTGGATTCTGTTTATAGCCCTACTTCATGACCTAGGATGCTATAATTCATCCCCTCGCCCCCAGCCAGGTCCTGAATTTGGGGCATAAACATGATTAAGGGAAAGAAAGACAATCTATTAACAGCTCTTCAAGGACTCCTTGAAACGAGACAGAACCAAACTCCCTCTTTGCTCCCATTCTGATAAAAAGATTTTCCTTCTTATTTGAAACAGAGAGGATCATCCATCTTTCCTTAAAATATGGACATTTTTTAAGACTCTTAGGCTGAAGGCCAGTTTGGAGTATCAGATGCAGACAGCAAGGCAGCCTAGATAAGAGTTCCCAAAGCTATCCATCACATGAATAAAAGCCCAGCAGCAGGTATTGATCCTGATCCTGAAGACAGGTTGAAGGGAGGAGGTGAGGTCACAGCATCATGGGTGCTCAGGAATATGAAAGAGGTGAGACTATGATGAAGTGGCAGACACACGGGCAACAACCAATGTGGATCAGGTAGAAGAGGTGTTGATGAGACAAATCAAATATGACTCTGTGGATGCCTCTATGTTGCCCAAATCAGGAAACCAGTAGGCTTGAATTTCCAGGCACCGAAGACAAGATTGGTCTTTAACTAGGGTGAGTCCGAGAAGAGAATTACTCTCCAAGGCTGTGAAAGTGAAAGCACATTGATGACGTTGGCGCAACCAGATTGCAGGCCTCCTTACAAGGTGCAGGTCCTTGTTCTCCAGGCCCATACTCTCTCCTCCTGCTCCCCACACCTTTCTGGGCCTGTATCTCCTATGTAGATGTTTCTACTTCTTACTTGCGAAATTTTAGAGTTCTCACCAGCCCCACTACTTGTTTACTTTGGTCTCTATTCTGCATGCTGGAGATTTTCCTCAAGTGTCTGCTGATCTAGAGACTGAAACACTGAACAATTATTTGGAAAATCTGAGTGCAGGGGATGAAGGGTGAGCTAGCTGAGGTTGGGCATCACCGCAGGGCCGTCGGGCTTTAAGCCAGCCTTTTTATTGGGAGATTCCTAAATGTGAGATTCTAAAGTCTTTTCTCTGAGGCTGTTCAGATTTTCTTAAAGAAGAAAAGCCTCCCAGTCTCCTGTTTGGGAAACTTGGCTGCTGGTATTCAGGGAGTAGACTGAGGGAGGCTGTGACTCACACAGATTTTTACTTTATTCCTCTGTTTGAGCCCACGCCTCCTGTCTGCCACTGATCCCAGGGATCCAAGTCAAAGCCTTTCGTTCACTTTCTCCAAGATGAACCTAGACTCTTCCAGAGGGTTCAGTGGGGCTGGGGAGAAGGGCGTGTCCACTTCTTCTAGATACCTCACTGCAGCATCTTACCTGTTACTTCCCCAACTCTGCTAAGTGGATTACCAGTGACTCTTCAACTCAGTTTTCACCTTCAAAAAAATTTGTTGAAATCTCTTCTGTTTTGTCTTCTCTTCTGTCCTCATATGTTAATACTTTTTTAAAAAATTCCTTTATTAGAGGCCCGGTGCACAAATTCATGCACAGTTGGGGTCCCTCGGCCTGACTGGCTATCAGGGCCCATTGGGGCTATCTTGCCCAGTCTAGATTGGGGCCAGTGGGGGCAGGGGAGAGGGACCTTGGGAGGTTGGCTGGCCATGGGAGGTTGGCTGTGAGAGCGCACTGACCACCAAAGGGCAGCTCTCTGGTGGTCAGTGTGCATCATAGCGATTGTTGACTCGTTCGGGTCATAACGGTCGCTTAGGCTTTTATATATATAGATTACCATTTTAGGGAAGTTTGGGAAAGAAGAGAAGACAAGTGCATATTATAATTCTGCCATATTTAATTTGAAACCTTTCCTTTTTATTCTGTTTTAGGATTTGAAATCTATATACATAAAAAATATTATAACCTATATAATAATTATTATCAGAATGAGATAACTTCTAACTCATATGAATCACCGTTACCAAAAACAAAAAAAGAAATGGATGATTTTTCCCTCCAATCCTCCAATTATGTCATTATAAAAGATGTTCTATTAATTAATCAGACTGTTATCACAATATATTTCTATGCAAAGTGTCAACAAGGGATAGATTCTAAGAAACAAATCCACCTTTAAAATTACTTTCAATTTTTCAAAGATGAGCTTTTCAGAATCCAACGTGGCAAATTCCTATGATCACTTTGGCTATTGGGAGTTTATCTGAGAGAAGTGAAGTCATTTTGATCCACGTGATGGATCCTAATCATACACATTTCCTCTGCTTGATACAGTTGGTGTGCTTTCCATCTAGTGATGGAGTTGAGCAGCATTTTTGTTGGCATGTGAAGTGAGCGGCTCATCTGGGGACCGGGAAAGTGGTAAGAGAGCTGGGATTGCTATAAAAAGTGCAAGGTTCCTATGATGCAGTTCTGGATAAAAGCAAGAAATTAGCCATCACCCACGCCAAAGGAGCCAAGCAACTCAGAGCAAGTGCGGCCTTCGTTCTGATTGAAGTGGCAAGAAGAAGGTAAAAGAGCTCCTACCTGGTCTCTGAGTACCAGGGAAGTAAAATAGAAAGGAAAAAGCTTTCAGTGCCTCAAGAGCAGCTAACAAACCCTGAAAGGGGAGGAGAAGTGGGCAAAACTGCACTGCCTGGAAGTTTTATTGAGAGAAAAGAGCAAAGAGCTTCATACACAGGATGAAGAAATTATGCTCTTAATTTTTAGAGAATAATTAAATGTAATGAAAATAATGTAAAAGATAAAAAGGAAAGAAAATAGTACTTAAAATTCACAAATTTTTATAGAAAACTGCAGATAGCATTCAGTACTATAAGGAAATAGAGTGGATATTTTTAAAAAGCAGTAGTTTTAAAATATGGTGGGGGGGGGGGGAAGTCCACTGTAACACTCATAAGAAAACATTCTGATCTTGAGGAGAAATACTAGGTCTTTTTAGTGATGACGAAGTGGACAAGCTAATACTGTCTAACAGAGACTTGGGCAAGTCAAGTCCAGAAAGAACTGCTGATAGGTTCCTACTGACAACATTTGCTAAGAGCCAAATTAAGGAAAAGGACACGAAGGAGGAAAACATTTCTCCCCCTCTAATCAACAAATAAATCCTCCAGGAATGAATCCTCAGAATAACAGTGCGTTTGGTCGATTATTTTCATTAGAAAGGAGAAAAAACTCCATCGATTGATTTTTTTAATGGGCAATACCTAATTATCAGGGGCCTCAAAATTTCATCTGTTTAATCCAGAGATACCCTGAATAAGAAGAGTAAATTAAAGAATGAGGAAATTCTACAAAACCAAGTGGCTTAATGATATTTTTACCATATGGTTGGTATGAGAAAAAATATCATTATAGAGAGCTTTAAAGACAATAGTAAAACCCATTTATTCTCCATTCTAACACCCGTCCCCAAACCCTCAATTAATTGATACTTCTCTATGTCCGGAAAGCAATGCCAATTGGGTTTGTTAAAAAATTACTGAGGTACAGCAAGTTCCCAAAGCAACCCTAAAAGGGCTACTGCGGGTTCTGTACAGTCTCAGAATTAGGAATATTTTATGATTGGGAGTACTTGCATTCCTGTTCCTAGAAAATAGTGCTGTTGGTTGAAACAACGTGAGGCATTTCTGACTTGACTTATAGACAGGGGTGTAACATGGCCATTCAAAGATCCTATGTTCAGGCTTTCCAGAAGTGACTTCAAACACCATTATCTATGAACTATGAATGATATGTCTAGACACGGGCAAGTTTCTAAAGTGCATTCAGTGGCTCGATTAACAAGATTACAAGGTACTCAATCACCTGGTCACATCCCAGAGCATAGAACACCCTACTAAATACTACCTTCTAATTCCTGCTTATTTTTCTGGTAGC
This sequence comes from Myotis lucifugus, assembly GCF_000147115.1. Taxonomy (NCBI): domain Eukaryota; kingdom Metazoa; phylum Chordata; class Mammalia; order Chiroptera; family Vespertilionidae; genus Myotis; species Myotis lucifugus. The sequence goes on along the minus strand of NW_005871053.1, from coordinate 9,064,433 downwards.
AAAGCAAAAGATGAAAGAAGCGCTCCTTCAGGGCAGCTAATATGGTAGAGCTTCTTTAGAAAGACATTCTTACTTTTCTTTAAAGGGATTTGGTGGGAGGTAGGGGCACCTTTGGGGCCCTTTCTACAAAATAGATGTATGTGTTTATCATACAATCATTTTTTCACAACCTTCCTCCCTTCCCTTCCCTTCCCTTCCCTTCCCT
>NW_005871053.1:9014614-9063909 GCF_000147115.1 Myotis lucifugus | reverse complement strand
CCCTCAATGAATGTGTTCCATTTATCTAAGCATCTAAAAGCTCTGTGGCTTAAAATACCAACAGAAAGGCAACTGAAGTGAGTTAGGTAGAGCACTAGACAGGAATGCTGGTCTTGGGTTCAAATGCTGATCATGGCTCATAGTAAAGTAATTCCTATGAGCAAGTCTATTCACCTCTCTAAGGATTTGCCTCTCCAAATCAGGGTCCTCTGAGGCCTCCTCTAGCTCTAAATGATTTTGTGCTATAGCTACCTCCACACTCCAAGCCTTTGGGTGACCAGGTGTTGAGCACACTGATTCTTCAAAACAGGTCTTCTCCCTTCAGTGCTGCCCTATCCGGCAATGTGAGACAGACTTCACTTTACATGACCCACTCCTACTGGGCACTGGATATTTTATCCTTTGATCTACTACCCTCATTTTTACAAAGGCAAAACAGCTTGAATAGTGGTCACATACAGAACTGTAAAATCTTATAGCTGGGAGGGGATATAAAGACTCATAATACTGAGTTTGATCCTAAACCCATAGAGTAAAAAGTCACAAGTTCTATACCTTTTCTTCAGATTAAAGATTGCAACCACCCATTGAGCACTGATTCCCACCCCTCCTTTTTATCTGCTTTATTTAAAGATCGAATAAAAGGTGTGGATATAAAATTTTAAACAAATCTTATTTTACTTCTAATGAAAGTTGTCCTTGAAAATAATCCCTTTAGGATGCTAAACAGTTATTTAATGAAGGTTTCACTTATTCAAAATGTTAGCCTCTACCTTTTTAAGTGCTTTCACAACTTTTTACCAAATTAGCTTTTTAAAAATATAATATATTTTTATTGATTTCAGAGAGGAAGGGAGAGGGAGAGAAAGATAGAAACATCAATGATGAGAGAGAATAATTTATCAGCTGCCTCCTGCATGCACTTTACTGGGGATTGAGCCCACAACCTGGGCATGCGCCCTGACCGGAATCGAACCCTTCGGTCCACAGGCTGACGCTCTATCCACTGAGCCAAACTGGCTAGGGCCCAAATTAGCTTTTTTAAAAACTTGTGTGTCCATTTGGTATCTTTTTGGGGGCATCACCCACTTAGTCCTGTTATCCCCTCCCTAACACTTTGGTTTTGCCACTTAAGCCTACAGATTTGTTGTGCTAGCAAAGGTTTGAGGGACTCGGGAACAGTCTCAGAGGGCCTTGGAGTGAATCTTATTACAAGGCAACTTCTTTTTTTAAATTTAAATCTAAGTTGACACTATTGCAGTCGCCCCCATAGCCGCCCCCCCTTTTGTCCACCTCCACCCAGCCCCCACCCTCCTGTCTTTTACCCCTCCTCTCACTATTGTCTGTGTCCATGGGCTATGCATGTATGTTCTTTAGCTAATCCCTTCTTTAAACTGCTGGAAGCGTGCATGTCTTAGTAAGCAGAGGGGCCACCTTTACGCAGGGGAACTCAGGCAGGGAAGTGTATTCCTAGGATTCTATGTTAGAATAATGCAAATGTGGTGGGATTCCATGCCATTCTTTATCAGGGATGTTGCTCTACAAGATAGGGGATGATTTTATAATATCTCACCCAGGTGAATTATCTCTTCCTTTTACATCCTTGGTAATTTAAGCACCACTTCTACTATTTTAAAAGAAATCATTCATTTTATCAGCAATACACAGGTGACTTGACCTTAAACTTAGGTAATTATAATAATTAAAGAGCTAATACCACATTCACTACCATGTGCAGACCCTCTCTCATTGCCTATTGTCTAGAAACCATTATGCCGCGTGTAGCTCTCTTTCTGTTCCCTGTTTCTTTGGAGCGCTTCCAAGATTCAGTCTGTTATTATTTAAACTCTCTCTGAATGTTGGTATGTTGCTTATTTTGTGCTCTGCCTTGTATGGCTTATAGATTTTTTTTTCCTTCTTGGTGAGACATTTTCCATATCCATTCACAACCATTATTCATTCCACATGCTGCAAATATAATGCCCACCTAATCAATCACCACTTCTGCATTTGAAAATAAAACCATCCTTTCTTTATTATATTAAGCAAATTAGTCAAATGAGTGTTTTCTGCAACTTGCTGCCTTTTTAGGGCCTTGGCTCTCAGCCTGCCTTTCTCTACTGCCGCCTCCTCCCTTTCTCCTCCTCCTGTTTGCAAACAGCATCCATTTCCTTTCCCTGGTGTTCGGGGTGGACTCTGATCCTCCCAACTTGGTCGTCTGCTTTGATGATCACACATTCTTCCTTCGGAGCACTCCCTTTCCAACAAGGCCTGTGGGTGGTACAGATGCTTCATCTCCCTCTCCCCTTAGAACTGAGCAGAGGAGACCTCCTCTCCAGCAGGTCTTACTTTTAGAAAGCACAGTGGCTGTACAATCAGTATTAATCACTGAAATTATAAGATGCCATTGAAGACAGTAAAATAGAAAAAGGGGGGGGGGATGGAGCACTTACATATTTAATTCTTCCCTTACCACTAGAAAAAAAAACTCTCCACTTTAGTGTAATTTTAAGAAGGACTCTTTTGTTTTAAGAAACCAGGGCTCTTTCTACCCCTCCCAACATTTTTGTCAATTAAGCCTCTTTAAGAGCGAGAAGAGAGAGCACAGTGAAGCATCTGCTGCCGGGAGAAGTCTTGCGGCCAAAGCCTGTTGTGGGGAACTCTGACTAACAATTGTCCTGGCAAAGCACATGGCTCTCAGAATCAGGATTCTTTCTAATGTATGTGTTTATAAGCAATTAAACTCCAGTTTTAGGGAAGACTCACTAACAGCATATATTATTTTAATAGACATACAGTAATACTTTAAACCGTCTTTGCCATCTGCTCGTCATGATTATAAATGCAAAGAGAACATATTTTACATTAGCATCAGAAACTACTGTGATATTAGGGATTGAAATGCCCATATATGCTCTTTGTACAATACCGAATGCATCTGTGCTATTTTCCTTTTCTTGCCGCAATGCAAATCAGAGAAAGAAGATGCTTGTTCCTTGTGGACTCTTTTCTGACGTGGAAAATAATTTTCAGGATGGAAATTCATTAGGAGGGGATTTTGACTTACTATTCAGCCAAATATGCTTTTAAAACCATATGAGCTGATGTGTCTGGCTCTTGCTGGCCCTATTTGGCTATCTTAGCTCCTAGCCAGTGGGGGAGAAAAACACAATACACTCAGGGCAGTAAATCTATTGCAATCTTCTTTAATGTCCATCAGAGATACCATGCATAATGTATAATGGAGTAAATGTTTCTTCTCTCTAAATAAAATTTAAAAGAGGCATGGGATGCACATGTATTGGTGGAAAAAGTTGAATAGAGTTGAAAAAGCATCTGAATAGGCATCTACTCTGTTTTTCATCTGTATCTTTACGGTTGGGTGATATTTTTAGCTGGAGAATAATACTAGCATCATGTTGGAGGGAGCAGGGATGGAACACACAGTTCTGTTTTCTCAGCTGAGTCAGTCAAAGCCGCCAAATAAACATATTCATCTCATAAGAAATGGCAGAGATGAGGACATTAGACTCCCTACTCGGAAGAATGTTTAGCTACAATAAAGAAATGTAGCCCAAAGAAAAGGATACTCGGGATGGGTTAAAAGAAGTTCAAAAGTAGAGTCTACATGGAAGAACTTGTCCCTCCTCAGTAGCAAACTGGATTTATTATTTACTTAAAGAACTGAGTTCACACTGCATTTCCAGCTCAAGCTTTTTACCGGTGTTTCTGATTTTTTGTCTTGCCTCCTGGCCATGAGACAGCATTGAATGATAAAAGCATGCATTTTAAGATGAGCAATGTTACAGACAAGTGAAGATGAAGATGTGCATGCTCATTAGTAATGAGTGGCTATAGGCTCTGATCAAGTCTATGGAACCAGGTAAGCATCACCAGAGGTGACATCCCCAGGTAGGAAGGACCAAGACCTGCAGTGGCCACAGAACAGAGCTGCTGGAGGTAGAAAGCAATAACTGTTCTCTTTCCTCAATTCTAGATTAAAAACAACAGCAACACTTAAAGTACCCTACAAGACAATTTATGATTTCCTTTAGAGTATCCCCACCTTGTAATTCTATTACAGGCTGCCTCCTGGCTGTCACTTTGTGTAAGGGCTAAAGTTTTTGAATCTCTATCTCATAAGTGTGTACAATGAGCCAACCCAACTACAAGACAAGCATCCCTAAAGAACCACATTCACCCTGTTACTCGCTGCTCAGAAACATTCAGTGGTGTCCACAGTTGATATTTAAGGTCACCTCTGTTCACAAGGTCTTCCAGCTTTTCATTCTAACTTCAGGACTTCTGTGGTCCATCCAGTTTCTCAGGCCTCCATGCCCTCCATGGGATCATGAGGGGGCTTCTGGATCTCCACACACAGCCCGTGGGAATCTGGGGGACTTCATCTCAGACCCTCCCTGGCTAACCACATTGTAGCACCATATTCTCCTGCAGCTCTGCTTGTTGGTTTAGGGACCCATGCAATGGTTTCTTCCCTAAATTTCAACAGAAAACAAGACCCATACCCCCATTAGTGTATCTTGGGTTTCTATCATTTTTCACTTTCTCAAGCCCAGGGCGAAAACTTGGAGGCATGAGGTCCTTTCTTATGGGTGTAATTAGTGCTTTAATCCTAGACCTGGCTCCTCCAAATATCTCTCTCCTTTCCACAGCCTGTCTTTGGAAAGGCTTTTCTTCTCCCAGGGTTTTAGGATCTCACTATGGCCGACTATAAAACTCTACTCCTCTAATTTGGGTCCTTGAAATCCACCCATCCTTACTTCCTTTAACAAAGGTTGGCTCTCACAAATGAAAGCCTAGGCTTTCACAACTCTGGGAAGAAAGAAATATTGTCCCCCCTCCTTCAAGGCTGGATTCTGCATCTCTCTAAAAGGAAGCTTACTTCAGCTCCAATGGATGGAGAATTGTAAGACAGCAAAAATTTAGGGGAATAAAAATTACCTGGGGTAACGCTCTAAAATAATATTTACTTCATATGCATTAAGATCCCGTTTAAATTCCATCTTTGCTAATCACACAGATTAGCAAATCAGTGATTTTTACCACCTCAAAACTTGGTAGGATGTAGCCCTCATACAGGGCCTAAAAAAATCTTGCCTGCAGCCATTTCTCTCTTACCTCTCCAAAGAAGATTGTAATCCTATTATCCTCCATCCTGCTTCATGCAGGGCCTCTTCACATCTGTTTGGGAGTTACAGAGCAATAAGCATTGCCCCCTTCCTGACAGACAGCTTCCTGGCATCTCCCTGGGGCTAATCCTGTGTGTCACCTGGTGGTAAGTATGGTATGCAGGAGATGCTGATAAAGCACTAGAAAAACTAGAGGTGGCCCACACCTTACCTTTCACACTTGTCCTGCTCTTTGGACTCTTAGATGCCCTGAAGTTCAGGGTCACAGCAATGCCTCACTGTCAGCTAGCCTATGAACTTGATTTTTGGACACTGAGTAGAATTACTAAAGGGTAAATATTTAATATTGAGGAAAATGGACCTCTAATCAATACAGTCTTGCAATATCCTAAATTTGAAATTAGGAAGAGTGAGTGAATGAATGCAGTGCACTGGTCACAAATCTTTTCTCTAAGAGATAGTGTTTAATATGAACAGTCTAAGTAAAATATTTCTTTAAACACTTCAAACTGTTATTTTAATTTAAAAAATGTCTGTACCTGGCCAAAAGAAATTGAGCAACACTAAAGATTATATACAAAAGTCAAATGTCCCTCTCATCTTAAATTCCTTTCTAGTTCCTCCTCTATAAGGAATTACTGTTAACAGCTTCTTTTTTATCCTTCCAGAAAATTCCTGTGCATATACAAAGTGTATTTATGTAGATGCATAATATGTATATTACCCAACTCCCCCCTAAAATTAGCATACTTTATACACTGTTATGAATTTTGCTTTATCTACTTAAAAATGGATCTTGCATATGTTTATATGTCAATATGTACAGCTCTCACTCACTGTTTTTAATGGGTATTTTCTACTGCATTATTTGAATGTTTGACCAATTCTCTATTGAAGAACATTCAGTTCAATTATATTAGCAAGAATTTCTGTAATAAAATTTCTAAAGCAAAACTAATGCTGAGAAATCAAGGCCTCAGAAATCAAGGTTTTGCTAAACTTCAATAGGCTAAAACCACCACATATTTGAACTCTACCGGACCCTTGGGGGCAGAGGTGCCCCTTCTCTGTGCAGAAAGGAAACAGGATGGTGAGGTAGTTTTCCTGGGCTTACGAGGCACATAGACACACTCCAGGCTGACACGTAGGCTTGCTCTATCTGTGTTCCAGTGCTTGCCTGATTAGGTTTTAACGGCAGATCTCCTCTGACCCAGCCATTGCACTTGTCTAGGCCTGCTGGGTCAATGTGACCTGCTACCCTGTCCTCAGACTAAGCTGATTCTGGTCTGCTCCCTGCCCAAGGTTGTCTTCTCATTCTACTTTGTGTTTTCCTTTTTTTTTTTTTATCCACAAGGCTTACTTGACCTCTAGGATCTGGCCACTTCTGCCTTTTGCAGACAGTTTCTTCTGAGGCTTCTGGGGCCCCACTCCATGGTTGGTCTGTGGCACTCAGGTGGCTCCTTCTTCCCGCCTTCCTTGTTGGTTACCTCTACTCTTCCCAGCCTGTAGTGTTAGAATGCCCCAACGCTCTGAAATCAGCAATACCTGGTTCTCTATCCACATTCTCTCCCATTGCACTATCTAAAGTGGTTGAGCAAGGAAATCACCCATGAAACACCCTTGACTCCCCTTTGCCCCTCATATCCAGTGTCATTAAGTCCCATCAACTCCCCTCCTACTATTCTAATAGAAAACACATTTGTCCTCATGAGCTGGGCTGGGCTGAAAATAAGGAAAAGCACCAAGGGAACAACTGGCCTAAGGAATAAGAATGTGGTTAATATGGGTAACGTGGAAACTGGTGTGTTTTAGGGGCCTTTGAAGTTCTAATTTGAGCAAAATCCCCTTGGTAGCCTTTGCTCCGACTGTAGAGAAAGGGCACGTAAGTATTGAAGTGACCACTCATGGCACCTCCAGTCATTGCCTGTTGCTGCCCCCTGCAGTCCACCTGAAAAGGTATCAGTCCCAAGAAGGCACAGATCACAAGGACTACGAGGCAGGTCTAGCACTGCATGGTCTAATGTGGTAGCTACTACCACTTGTGGCTGTTGAGCCCTTGCGATGTGGCTAGTGCCAGTGGCGATGTGCTGTAAGTGTAAAACAAACACCAAATTTTAAAGACTTAGAATAACAAAAAAGAAAGTGAAATATTCCATTAATAATTTCTAACTTGATTATATTCGGAAATAATAAAATTTTAGCCATATTGGATCAAGCAGACCATTATTAATACCCAGTCAAAACTAATTTTATCTTTTTTAATGTGGCTACTAGAACATTTTAGTGGCTTGTACTATATTTCTATTGGACAGCACTGGTCTAGAAAGTCTGGGGTTTTAAGAGACTAAATAGAGTTTTTACATTTTAATGACATACTATCTCCATGAACACTAACTCCTGAAAAGTTTCCATCAGTCGAGAAATGAAAACTCATGAATTAGAATAGGCATCAGAGTCCAGAGCCCTCATCTCCAGAGCCCACATCTTTGTCATCTAAGAATGAATTTAATGTCTAGAAACCATTCACTAATTTATTCTGTAAACATCCATTGAGCGCTTACTATGTGCCTGACGCAGCTAGACAGCGATGTATGAAGTAGTAAAAATGAAAATTTTCTGACCTCAAGGAGTTTTACACATTAATAAATCATTTTAAGAGAAGGATGTACAAATTGTGAGAAATGTCCATTCATTTGGAGCCACACCTGATGCATACAATAAACGATTAAGCTGGGGTTTAAGAGAAAACAAGAGTGTAAAGTAATGAGGCATTACTGGGTGTGGCTTACAAACAAGATGGACCAAAAAAGTGAGACATAGCAGCATCATTGTTCACTTGAATAAGTGCTATCATTTAACCTGCCAAAGTGACTGCTTTGAAGAGGACAATGCCTATTTTATGTCTTATGTATTAGCATGTTTGTAAAAATAAAAATCCTATACCTGCGTCCTGTTCCAGTGCTTCCTCAGGCCAGCATTCCCATGAACAGCTAGGCAGGACCAGCCTTAGGGCACAGAGCTTCCAGGGACTGGGGGCATCTGTATGAGATCCTTAGTGGGCTGGGAGGGGAACCAGGAATGGCTTTGTCTGGGTACCTCTCATTCTTCTTAGAGAAGGATGGGGATACTTTCCAAGTGTCCTCCATCTAGGCCAGTGATGGCGAACCTTTTGAGCTCGGCGTGTCAGCATTTTGAAAAACCCTAACTTAACTCTGGTGCCGTGTCACATATAGAAATTTTTTGATATTTGCAACCATAGTAAAACAAAGATTTATATTTTTGATATTTATTTTATATATTTAAATGCCATTTAACAAAGAAAAATCAACAAAAAAATGAGTTTGCGTGTCACCTCTGACAGGCATGTCATAGGTTCGCCATCACTGATCTAGGCACTGCAACCTGTCCTCCAGGATTAGGACATTTCTCTTATCCCTGTACCCAGTGTGTGAAACTTAAGGGAATTTTACATGGACGCCGATTGTGCACCTCATAATCAGTTCTATTTAAATGAACATGTTGTGAAAAAGGAATTACTTTGGTGATTAAGACAGACTAGGAAATATGTATGAGAGGGCCCGGATCGAGGGGGGATGCGTGAGCAGAACGGAGCTTCGGGCCCCGAATTGCAGACTTGTCTGAATGATGTACGGTCACACAAACATTTTCTCACGCCCCGGTAAACGGTGACAACACCGCACAGAGAGTGGCTGGTCAACTCCAGTGCAAACCATTAACCACATTAGAGAAAATAGCCCTGGAGAGGCATCGCTCAACGGTTTTTAACTTCAAAAGATGTCACGAGAAGAGCCACAAATTATTATTGCTGACAATTTGTACAATTTGTCCCTGGTGAAATGTGTGTGTCCCTACACCGCGCCATTTTACATAACAATATGAAATATTAAAAGGGAAAAACGTTTTGTAATAAACAGCAGTTTTGCTGATTGCAGCTGATTATGTTAAGCAGCTTGTACTGTGGGTGTCAGAGGAGACTTAATAGCTCCTATAACTAATCTCTGTGGCTGACCTCTCCCCTCGCTGATGAAGCCTATTCAAAACCCCTCTGCTCTTTCTCATTTCCAGATCTTATATTTCTGAACTGTTTTGATCATGCATATATTTGCTAAAGTTGTGTACAGGATCTGTGTGTGTGCGTGTGTGTATGTGTGTGCGTGTGCGTGCGTGCGCGCTTTAATATATATAATGCACGAAGAAAAATTCCTGCCCAGGGCTGTCTTCAGCATTATTAAAAAGGAAACAAAACAAAACTTCACGAATACGTTTTACGCATGCATATCTACAACATCCTCATCAGATGCCAAAATGTCATCAATTATCGCTGCAGACCGGTCCCCTGTACAGGAGAACTTACGCAGAGGAATATGATGCCGATTTTTTTTTTTTTTTTTACTCCAACTTCAAAAGGCAAGGATGTTTTTCTGGGGAAGACTTGTCATCGTGGTCATTTTATCAGCCTCAATGGCTGGTACTTAGAAGCAAAGTGCTAGTCAATCATAAAGCAATTTCATTTTTTTCTGATAAAAGTTTTTGATTTAAATGGGATTTCATAGAGAACATTTCAGAGTGTGACGCGCGCCTCCTCCACAGGCAAGTGCAGATGAATACATGTGGTGTGTGTGTGTAAGTGACTCTAATTCAGTTTGCTCTTCCTCTTTTCCCCAAATGCAGAGATGTTTACAAAACCGCAAGGAGAAATGGCGGGTGGAGGTTGGGAGGGTGGGGAGGCGGGGAGCAAAGCTTTGAAAGAGCAGAGGCATCAGCCTACCCCAGATTATGCAAATGTAACCATCCTAGGGAAATAAAGACAAAAAAGGGGAGGAAGAAATTCAACAAGCCAAGAGTAAAGTGTCTGAATGTGATTCGGTGGAGGGAAGGGAGGACTCAGTACAAGCCGGTCACCAAAAGGTGCTTTTTTCTATGAGACAAATACTGGCTGAAGCTGGCTGATAAATATTTCCTGTAGGATTTGAAGCAGGTTGCCACCAGCAAAACCCAAATCCCTAGGGGGCAGTACATAATTAACAATTTGAAGATGTGGCAGTGTGTCATTGTCTCAAAGGGAGCCGGGGAAGCCTACCCCAAAAACATAAAATGCGGGTTCCCATATTAATCTCAAGACTCCCACAGAGAGGAATGTCCGTGTCTCCCCAGAGGCTGGGAAGGCGCCCTCACTCTTGGCTGGCAGACGGTTCCTGGCTAATGGTGTCATTTCCCCGTGACTCCCTATCAGCACCGCCAAACCTGCTCCTCTCGTCTGACGGAAAGCACTCGGCATGTTTAGGAAAGTGAACGAATCACCCCCGCCCCCCACCCCGGCCAATTAACAAAGAAATGAATAAAACCAGGACTGGGAGAAGAAAGCTGTTCAGATGGAGTGCCTGTCTGAGTGTTTAAAGAGTTTTAAACAGTGGTGTTTGCTTAAAACAGCAGACCTTGGACTAACCTGGACCCTCAAATGAAAACAAAAGCTTAACAGCACGGGGGGGGTGGTGGGGGTGGCGGGGGGGGGGGCGGTCATAAAGAGGTTTGGCATAGTTTTTAACATTTCTTGGGTTCCTTTCAAGACAAGTTGGAATTTGGAGGGAGAAAGAGGTACTTGCCAGAGCGGAGTATAGACAAAGAAACATGAAAGTTTTTTTTATCTTGGGGTGGTTCTGGCATTCAGTCAAGAGAAGTCAGCAGTGTTTTCCACGAAGATACACCCAAGCCAGCTCCAATTTTGTGTTTGTTCTGGGGCTGGAACTTCGCAGCAGTGTGGACCACTGCTCAGAGCCTGGCTTTGGGAGAGGAGACCTGGGCCACGTTCCCAGCTCTGACAGGGAAACCACGTGCTACCTGGGAAGTTTCTGAGCTTCGCTGTGTCTGGGTTCCTTCAACTGCAAATTGAGTTCAGATCACTTGCCACCTGCCTACCTAATCAGAATATTGTGAGGGTTAATGAGATTGCACTTGCAAAGTGATTGCCTCATCATATAACTCCAAAGTATTATTATTCATCATAAAGACACAGCTGCAATATTGTATATTGTTACATACCAGACACCATGCTTCTATTTTTAGCAACTTTGAAATGAGGGTGTCTTAGAATTATACAGGGGAAGAGACCTCACCATATTACCTGCACCAGGTTCTGTTCTGGGGCAGGGGAATGACTAACCACTAAGACGGCTGACTGTTTAGTCTCATCTTCTATCTAAGTAGGACTTTAGTTCTCCCTCCAGGGGAAATTCCAGTGTTATCAACCTGATGATCAAGAATCATTGCTTACACCTGAATTTTCCTTTCTGTTTTAACTATAATAAACTTTTTCTTTTATTGGTATGTTCATTGTTCTCCTTCATTTAGTGATCTAGCTGGATAGAAACCATGTCCTATACATTCTTCTAGTCTTCAAATCACCCCCTGGTAGGGCAGCGCATAGTAAACACTCAAGAAATTAGCATTGGATAAAATTCAATTTTTTTGTATCTTCATGGGTAGAAAGAACACTGCTCATAGCCAATTTTCCCCACTGAGAGTGTGGGTCATATAGTTCTCCCCGCCCCCCCTCCCCAGGGGCTCAGGCTGGAAGATGACAAACAAGTGTTGGTGACGATGCAGAGAAAAGGAAATGCTTGTACACTGTTGGTAGAAATGCATAATGCATAAGTGGCTACTGTGGAAAACAGTATGGAGTTTCCTCAAACCATTAAAAATGGAACTGCCTATGATCTAGTGATTCTACTTCTGGGAATATTTAGCCAAAGAAACCCAAAACATTGATTTGAAAAAATATATGCACCCCTGTGTTCATTGCAGCATTATTTACAATAGTCAAGATTTGGAAGCAGCCCAAGTGCCCATTAGTAAATGAATGAATAAAAAAAGCTGTGGTACATTTACACAATGGAATACTACTCAGCTGTAAAAAAGAAGGAAATCTTACCCTTTGTGAAAGCATGGTTGGAACTGGAGAGTATTATGCTGAGTGAATAAGCCAGTCAGAGAAAGACAAATACCATATGATTTCACTTATATGTGGAATCCAATGAACAAAATGAACAAATAAAATAGAAACAGACTCATAAATGCAGAAAATAGACTGGCGGCTGTTTGAGGGGAGTGGAGTTTCGGGCTGTGTAAAAAAAGGTGAAGGGATTAAGCAAAAACAATAAATAAAACTTATAGATATAGACAACAGAATGGTGATTACTAGAAAAGGGGGCAGAAGAGTAAGGAGGGGGATAAATGGTGACAGAAGGAGACTTGACTTGATGTGGTAAACACACAATACAATATACAGATGATGTATTATAGAATTTTACACCTGAAACCCAGATGATTTTATTAACTAACTAGAGGCCCGGTGCACAAAAATTTGTGCACTGGGAGGGGGGGGTCCCTCAGCCCGGCCTGTGCCCTCTTGCAGTCTGGGACCCCTCGGGGGATGACCACCTGCTGGCTTAGGCCTGCTCCCCAGGGGATTGGGCCTAAGCTGGCAATCAGACATCCCTCTGGCAGCCCGGCAGCCCTCAGGGGATGTCCACTTGCCAGGAGGGAGCAGACCTAAGCTGCAGTCAGACATCTTTAGCACTGCTGAGGAGGCAGGAGAGGCTCCCACCACCGCTGTACTGGCAGCCATCAGCCTGGCTTGTGGCTGAGCAGAGCTCCCCCATGTGGGAGCGCACTGACCACCAGAGGGCAGCTCCTGCATTAAGCGTCTGCCCCCTGGTGGTCAGTGTGTGTCATAGTGACTAGTCATTCCCAGTCATTCTGCTGTTAGGGTCAGTTTGCATATTACCCTTTTACTATATAGGATAGAGGCCTGGTGCACGGGTGGGGGCCGGCTGGTTTGCCCTGAAGGGTGTCCCGGATCAGGGTGGGGGTCCCACTTGGGTGCCTGGCCAGCCTGGATGAGGGGCTGAGGGCCATTTTCAGGCTGGCCAGTGACTGAAGCTCCCAGCCTCTCCTTTTTTTCTTTATTCTGGGATTTATTTACCTTCTATAATTGAAACTTTGTTGCCGTCACTGGAGCTGAGAGCCGGCTCCTACTCGCTCCAGCTCTGAGGCCATGGCCTGCTGAAAGCAGGTATCTGGGGTTTGTTTAGCTTCTATAATTGAAACTTTGCTGCTTTCGGAGCTCAGAGCTGGGCTGCGGCAGGCGGGGTACCTTGGCTTCCTCCATCACTGGAGCAAGCAAGCCTCCTGCTCGTTTCAGCTGCGTGGCTGCCGGCCACCATCTTGGTTGGGTTAATGTGCATGTCGTGCTGATTAGCCAATGGGAGGTGTAGCAAAGGTACAGTCAATTACCATGTTTGTCTATTATTATATAGAATGTCACCCCAACCAATTCAATAAAAATTTTAAAAATTAAAAGTAAAAAAATTAAAAAATATAATCAAGTTTACTCATTTTTTAAAGCTTTTTTTTGGTAATTCCTCCTTTTTCTAAGAACCTTGAAAATAATACCTGGTCATCCTTTCTTCCAAGGACCCAGAATTATGAGGATAATAATAAGTTGCATTTGTGCAATGCTTTACATTTACAGAATGCATTTAACCTCACCAACCCCCCCCCCCCCACACACACACAAAAAAAACACAAAAAAAACCCACGAAGTATATAAGGTAGTTATTATTATAGGTGAAGAATATAAGGTTGGGCATTATAAGGAGCTCACCCAAGTTCACACTGATAATAAATGGTAAAATTTAAACAGGACCTGGCTCTTTCTCAATAAGATTTAAACTTTCAACTAATAATTCCCAGGTCCTAAGGTTCCAGCTCTTCCACAGTCCTCATGAGGATCAGCCTGCAGTGCCTACAAGCTGAGCCACAGATCATGCTTCAATCTCCATAGTACCCATCCCTTCCCTTGGGCTAAAGTTTCTCCACACCTGAGTTTTGCTTGAAGACTTGAGTCTGATGAATACTGCCAGGTCCCATCACTGACATTCTTAGTCACTATCCAATCTCTCTCTAAGGCTGGAGAGAGGGAGGTGGCACTGGACGGAGAACTCTGTGCATTGGGGTAAGGAGTTTGAACTCTATCTTAGGTGTATCTGGCATCATTGAGGGTTTGCATCACAGGCTCATCATCTCTTGGTTTTATAACTACTGTGTTCCTAAGGGATGGTCTACAAACACCTTTTCTTTGTTTACACATTCTCGGCATTTTCATTCCAATATTTCAGTACGGAACCAAGTTGCTAGCTCTTTTTCTTCTTTACAATCTTTACAAATGTTTAAAGATTTTAACCTGGAATTGCCAAATCTGAGTCAGAGGCTGGTTTGAGTTATCTCCTGATTTCTTGGAACTGAGCCTATGAATGCTTCCTCGGCCTGCCTGCAGCGGCATAGCAAAGGTGGTGGCACCATGCCCAGGGACATCTGTGTCCCTGTGTGCTGGTCTATGGGAGCTCAGGAAAGCTTGTCTTTGTAGATTCTAGGGCTGCATGTGGGAAGAAGAAAAGCAACAGGCATTATCACTTCATTTCTAATCCTCCATTCTTGGAAAACCCACCTGGGCTATGAAACAACCTTGTTCTGGTGCAAAACCCACATTTCCTACAGCCAAGAAAAAGCAAACAAACCTATTCTTCACCTCTTCCTTCTTTCCCGTTCACAATTGGCCTGGAAAGAAAACCTTTTCTTCCATGGCCGGAAGATTCTGATGTCACGCCACTAGAGGGGCCACAAGTTCTTAAGTTTCAGGCTCCGTTGCCAAGGCTTCTCTATCCACCCCTGGCATCAGTGCAAAGCAGCATGGGGACAAGTGGGGCTGGGTCTAAAATCACTGTCAGACTGTTTAATAACATTAATATTGTATAATATGAATACTAACAACAAGAATAATTGTAACCACTTGTAGTGACCACTAATTGGGTGTTTACTCAGAATTAGGCCCAGTACCAAGCCTTTGACATGCATTATTTCATCAGGGAGATAGTATTTTTTCCAAGTCACAGATGAAGAAACTGGAGCTCAGGAAAGTTAACTGCCCAAGGACCCACAGCTAGTGTGTGATTGGAGAGATGGTTCTCAGCATATTCGCAGACCTGTGGCTTCTGGCTAAAGCTGCGGCTGCCAAAGGATGAAAATCACAGGGGGAGAGGTGGGAATTGGAGAATGAAGCCATTCTGCCTATGGGCTGGGTTTAGTCAGGTCTCTTCCAGAACAGCAACTGTGCTAGATCAACAGTTCTAGACATCTGGTATTAACAAGGTCACCGAAAAGAAGGCCAAAACTCACCGAGCCTAGAGGTAACTTTGTCCTGCTCTCAGGACTCCCCAGACCACAGAACGTCTCAGAAACTCAATGACTGTAACTGCTCCCCCATGTTCACTGCAGCAATGCCCATGAGACACAGCACGGCCACCCCATCCTCTTCACTATAAATCTAGGGTTGATTAGGGGTAGGAGTGTGAGAGGGGTGAAGGGAGAAACAGCCAGGCTAGGTGAGGAATTGCTCCTTAATTGCCTTTCCCTTTTTCTCTGTTGACCTCTCTCTTCACCCTTAACTCTGATCCAACATGTCTGAGGAACCTGGTGGCCACCACCCTAGACCTCTTGGGGAGATTGGTGTGCTCTGAATGGCTAGGACAGATGCCATTAGAGTTTGCAGGTCAAATAAACACGGCCCATGCATCAGTGAACAGCCAGCAAGTGCACACTCCTTAGGCACATGCAAATGCAATCTCTATTCTGGTAATGAGAGGTGGGAAGACCTACGTTCGGTGAAGTCTGCTGCCACACTCTCACGGTTACTGTTTCGGTGACACGTTTGGGGAAAATACAACTCTAATAATTTCAGAACAGAAGCAACCGGTGCCCGCCCCCGGAACCTGGTCACTTTTCATCAAGCACTCAATTCAGAGTGTTCTTTTGCCAGGGCTTTCCATGCAAATCTCTGCCTAGAATTACTGGTGAAAAGGGACAGGAGGATCTGAGACCTACAACTAGGAGGATCCAAGGAAAAGCAGAGGTTCACTCAGGAACAAGATGATTCGTCCCTGGAACATCATCCATTTGCTCAGCTCGTGGGTGCTAATGGACATTCTCAGCATGTGGATCCAGGGAGGGACACAATGAAAAGAAAATGCACGCAGGACAGCACATGGTTTTCTGCTCTTTCAGCTCTTTGTCCTTCAGATCGACTGTCTCTGCATCTTTCAGAGCCTCCACTCTGGCAGGAGGTGTGCTAGGCCTCCCGTCTAGGTCAAGGGGTTGGTGCCCTGCTGAATCACATGTTCTCTCCTCCCGCAGATATGACTGCAGTAAGAGGAGACCTTTTGGTTGTTAGGGTTATAATCCAAGTGAATCACAATATTTATTGGACCTTCGGATTATGTTAGCTTAGGGAAAGGCCCATCTTCATTTTGAGATGGACACTTCAGTGGTTTCTGGTAGAATTATCCTTTCTGCCTATGTTCAGAGGAGAGACCAGGAAAGCCATTGTTTTTGAGATGGGTCTTGTGTGATGTGTAGAATTTCATGTGTGAAGATATGGGGTGTGTTGAGATTCTGGGCAGAAAGAATGGTATGATTATAGGTGTGGAGGCAGGATGTTTGGGGACTACAAATTAGTGAATTTGAGCTAGAAACCTGGGTTATGACTATTATGTTGGGTAGTTGAATTTTTAAAAAATTGAGATTTAATTCTCATGTCATAAAAAAGCATGCAATTCAATGGTTTTTAGTCTATTCAAGGAGTGTGCAACCATCAACATTATCTAATTTCCAAACATTTTCAGCAGCCCAACAAGAAACCCCATACCTATTAGCAGCCACTCCCCATTCTCTCCTCCACCATCCCCAGGCAACTACTAATCTACTTTCTGTCTGTGTGGATTGGGCAGATGAATTTGCACATAATTAAGTAGGGAACTACTAATTATTTTAATTGAGGTAAAATTTGCATCTAGTGAAATGCAAAGATCTTAGATGTACAATTCAATGAGTTTTGACAAATGCATGCACTTACCTTACTAATTCCCCTAAATACAGAACATTGTCATCATCCTAGAAAGTTCTTTTGTGGCCCCTTCTACCCAACCCCTGCCCCACAAGCAGCCATTGTACAGATTTCTGTCACCATAAATTAGTTTTGTTTTTTCTTAAATTTAATGTAAATGAAAGTACACAGTATGCACTCCTTTATGTCTGGCTACTTTTGCTCAGAATAATATTTTGAAATTCATTTCTTTTTCTTTTTTAAAATCTTTATTGTTGAAAATATTACATCTGTCCCCTTTTTCCCCCATTGACCCTTTCTATTTATTTATTTTTTGGTACCACCTTTTGTTTATTCATGCTTCTGTCGATCCACTGAGCCAAACGGGTCAGGGCTGTTTTTGTTTTTTAACAACTGTGAACAAAGCAGCTATAAACTCCTTCTTTTGGGGATATATGTTTTTATTTGGGGGGGGGCGGGATTAGAGGAAGGTAAGTACCAAAAAGTGGGATTGTTGCTCAGGGACCTACTGATCTTTTAGAGTAAGAATGTGTCCCCACCAGGACTGAACTTGAAAATGAATGCAACAGCTGTATGCAGGGAGAATCAGAAATAAAAGTTAGGAAAATCTGAAGAGATGGCGCTCTTTGTGGTTGGGAGTCAGGATACATAGAATTTGGAAAATGAGTGGATGTGGTGGACAGTTGAAACAGAAATTTTAACAATTTATTGATATTTACCTTCTAAGGTATTCTAAGGTTCCAGGCAGTCTGACTAGCAGAATGACTCATTCTTTTTTTTTTTTAATTCAATTTACTGGGGAGACATTGGTGATAAAACCATATGGGTTTCAAGTGTACAATTAATGAAACAACATCTGCACACTGCATTGTGCACCCATTGTCCCAGTAAAGTCTCTTTTGGCCCCCGTTTTCCCCTCTTTGCCCATCTTCGCCTGTCCCCCACTCCCCTTTTGCTCTGGCTATCACCACACTGTTGTCTGTGTCTATATGATATATATTTGCTTAATCCCTTCATCTTCTTTTATCCAGCCCGCAAGCTCCCCCACCCCTCTGACAGCTGTCCGCCTGTTCCATGCCTCTGTTTCTATTTTGTTTGTCAGTTTATTTTGTTCATTAGATTCCACATATAAGTGAAATCATATGGTATCTGGATAGACTCACTCTTGTTTGTGGGAAATATTAAGGTTTTGGTTTCAGACAAGATGGACCTCTGTTCCCAAAAGGCTATTTTCCAGCACCTTCCAGAGCACCTGGCCCGGAATGTCTGTTGAATGAATGAACTGCTAACAATCATTTGATACTTGGGAAGAACGAAAGGGCATCGGGGAGAGTGGGTGGGCTGAGGCAGAAGCTCACACACCAGAAATTAGCCCACTTGCTGGACTGGTTGATTAGATTAGTTGCTTGTGTAATGAGGTGGAGAATTTTATTCATCAGAAATTCTCCTCCAGAATTGCTCCCAAGAAAATCAGCCCGAGCATGCCCTGTAAATCTCCCTCCCTGCCCCCACTCCCTAGGGAATCTCATGGAGCTCCCAGACATGTTTATTCAAAGAGCATATTTATGGGCCTTGAGAGCACAAGAAGGTAGTTGTATTAGAATTTAGGAAGTGTGGGGTGGGTTTTTCTTCAGTTACTATGCTGACTGTGAACAACTTTAATCAACTATTTCTTAGTTTCCTTACCTGTGAAATGGGAATAATAACATGTTTCATTCCTCTTATAAGTAAGTCCATTATAAAAACCAAAAGAAATCACAAACACCAAAATACTTTGAAAAAGGTAGGCTCTCAAATGCCTACCAAGTACTGAAACAACCTATAAAGTTTGCAACCTGTCTTTCAAGGTTCCCTATGCCCCCAGTGATCCCAACTGCCTTCTAGCTTACTCTCCCAATACTCTCTCCACAGACAACCCACTGAACACCAGCTGCAGCCAGCACATGTCCTGCCTGCACCCACAGCCATGCTCAGCCTTTGCCTCTGTCTGGGTTGTCCTCTTTCCTTCCCTGGTCCCATGAAACCCCTCCCAAGGTCAGTCACTCACACGAACTCCTTCATAGGGTCTCTCCTTATGATAATCGCCTCTGCTGCCCAGATTACAGCAGAAGTAACCTGGCCTTGTGATGGCAATAAAATTGACTCAAGCCAATGCTGTGGGAAGTAGTCCTCCCTCCGTCTACAAATTCCTGGGAAATTACAAACTCATGAGCACTTCTGACTCCATGTGAATTTTTAAACTCTCTGTGCTTCATCTTCTGTGATCCTTTCTTCTCAGCAGATGTGGGACTCATTCCACCCTCGTTTTTATAACTTCCACTACACAAACCACCCAGAGGAGGAGGTATTTGTGTGTCAAGTTTACTAGGGAGTTGAGGCAATGGAGGGAGGTTCATGTTTCTGCAACATATATGCCATAATATTTAATCTCATATAGCCGTACTCTTAAAGGTTCCGGGGTCACCCTGCTATAAGAATAGTTCATGGGCTAACTTGCTTCATAGACAAAGCCTCTGTCACTTGGCCTACCCATTCTTCTGTTTTCCTTCCCCCTCTCTCCTCTTTATTCTCTTTTTTTTCACCCACAAATTCCTTTAGCCCGTTCTTTGACTCCTTCAAAACTTCAGCTGTAGGGCCTCACCTTCACTCTGGAATAGTTTATCATGTGGCCACACCTGAACAGGGAGGAGGGGTAGGAAATCCTGATTGACAGTCTCACCAGAACCACATGGAATGGGGAAGGGTAGTTACTAAAAAGAAAACACAAACTTTAGTTCTCCCATTCACTGGGTTCTCTTGTTGTTTTGTTGATGGTTTCTTTTGCTGTGCAGAAGCTTTTTTTTTTTTTTGGATGTAGTCCCATTTGTTTATTTTCTCCTTAGTTTCCACGGTTCTAGGAGATGTATCAGTAAAAATATTGCTACAACATATGTCTGATATTTTGCTGCCTATGGATTCTTCTAAGATTTTTATGGTTTCCCATCTTTCATTTAAGTCTTTTATCAATTTTTTTGTTTATTTTTGTGTATGGTGTAAGTTGGTGATCTAGTTTCATTTTTTGCATGTATCTGTCCAATTTTCCCAACACCATTTATAGAAGAGACTGTCTTGACTCCATTGTATGCTCTTGCCTCCTTTGTCAAATATTAATTGAGCATGTCTTGGGTCAATTTCTGGGTTCTCTGTTCTGTTCCTTTGGTCTATATGTCTGTTCTTGTGCTAGTACCAGGCAGTTTTGAGAACAGTGGCTTTGTAATATAGCTAGATATCTGGTATTGTAATCCCTCCAACTTTGTTCTTTCTCAGGATTGCTGTGGTTATTTGGGGTCTTTTTTTTATTCCATATAAAATTTTGGAGAGTTTAGTCTAGGTCTGTGAAACATGCTGTTGGTATTTTAATGGGGCTTGCACTGAATCTATAGATTACTTTGGGTAGTATGGACATTTAATGATGTTGATTCTACCAATCTATAAACACATATATTTTTCAACTTGTTTATATCTTCCTTTATCTCTTTTTTCAGCATCCTGCCAATGTTACATCTGATAAGAGTTTAATCTCCATAATTTATAGGGAATTCATACAACTTAACAAAAGGAAGATAAACAATCCAATAAAAAAATAGACAAAGGACCTAAATAGACACTTTTCAAAAGTGGACATACAGAAGGCCAAGAGACATATGAAAACATGCTCAAAGTCACTAATCATCCGAGAGATGCAAATCAAAATGACAATGAGGTACCATCTCACACCTGTCAGAATGGCTATCATCAACAAATCAACTAAGAACAAGAGCTGGTGAGGATGTGGAGAAAAAGGAACCCTCGTACACTGTTAGTGGGAATGCAGACTGGTGCAGCCACTGTGGAAAACAGTATGGAGTTTCTTCAAAAAATTAAAAATGGAACTCCCATTTGACCCAGTGATCCCACTTCTAGGAATATATCCCAAGAAATCAGAAACACCCATCAGAAAGAATATATGCACCCCTATGTTCACAGCAGCACAATTTACAATAGCTAAGATTTGGAAACAGCCTAAGTGCCCATCAACAGATGAATGGATTAGAAAACTGTGGTACATCTACACAATGGAATACTATTCAGCTGTACAAAAAGAAGGAACTCTTACCATTTGCAATAGCATGGATGGACCTGGAGAGCATTATGCTAAGCTAAATAAGCCAGTCAGAGAAAGATAAATATCACATGATCTCACTCATTTGTGGACTATAATGAACAACATAGACTAATTAACAAAAATAGATCCAGAGACATAGAAGCATGGAACAGACTGTCAAACCTCAGAGGGAAGGCAGGGGAGGGTAGAAGGGGTAAGAGATCAACCAAAGGACTTGTATCCATGCATATGAGCATGACCGATGGACACAGACAATAGGGGGCGGGGGCATGTCCTGGGGGGTGGGAGTGGCCGAGGAGATGTCAATGGGGGAAAAAAAAGACATATGTAAAACTTTCAACAATAAAAATTAAAATCCCTGCAGGTCTTTTTTGGAAAAAAAAAAGAAAAGAAAAGAAATAAAGAAGAAAAAACCACAGATAACAGAGATTTACTACAGGAAAATAATAGTATTTCATTGGGTTGTTTTTACGATTAAAACATGTAATAAATTTAAAGTGATGTCTGACATGCAGTAAGTGCTTGGTAAATATTTGTTGTTACACTGGAACAGAAGTGACTTGAGAAGGAATATGAATAACCACAGAGGAAAAGAAATCAAAAGAGAAAGGATTTAACAGGTGGCTTGACAAGGGAAAGTAGGGACTGCCTTTCCCTGCCCCCAATACCATGACCACTCCTAAAATACCATGAAATCTGTAATGAATGCCTTTAATTATTTGAACATTCTATTTGGTATAAAGAATGCTAAGTGCAGAGGCACCAGTAAATGGACACAACCAGATACTATTTCACTGACTAAACTGAATAACAGATACATAGACAAATCTACATAGAAAGCAAACGGCAATAAAGGTGAAGTATAAATGATTCATTTTCAGAAAATACAGTTTTAACCATCTAAGAAATGGAATGAATATTTTATAATTATTATGATAGAATCATTGTAAAATTATAGTAAAATGGTTTTCTGTAACATGAATGAATTGTATTGGCAATTAACAATTACCACACTAACAGCAATGAACATTAATATTTATGTGTTACCTACACTGTTACTGACTGGGCCAGATTCAGTCCCTAGATCCTCATTCCTCTATTCTTAGAGACATAAATGGGAGTTGCAAGTGAGTATCTGAAGGCACATTTTCAACTGCTGTAGTTTATCATTCTTATAGTTTATATCCTGAAAGCTTCATAACCGTGGCAAATCAGCCCTCACTCTGGGAATGGTCTTAAACAAGTTGGAAGCCATAAACCTATAGACAGTGCCAAATTACTCATCTTAATGATGAAAACCTGGCTTTCTTATTTCTAAAATCACAAAGTATTTAACTTATAATTTTGAACAAAACAATGATTATCTATCATTTATCTACCTACCTACCTACCTACCTACCTATCAAATGGATACAACTTCAGAAATTTATACTGGAAAGTCTTTATGTGATACCGGGGAATGTGGATCTCAAATCTTCATCTAAACCTGGCCATTTCGCTAGAATCTTTGTACAAAAGAGACAATGCATCCATATGTCGACCTTCTCCCTCCATGTTCTCTGTCCTGCTATCAGAACTTGCCTTTTGGGGCTTAGGCAATGCCTACAACATTACAACAATTCTAGACTTCAGAAGCGCATTTTTCATCTTTCCCCCCTCATTTTTAAGGAAAACGAAATGGAAAAATTTTCAAACCTCTAGGTTTGTTTTTTTTTTAAACCCACAATTCCCGATGCTCACAATGAATGAATTTCATTTTGTTTTAAGATAAGTATTATTTTGAAATGCTTTTCATAAGCAATATTATGTGAAATCCCTCTAAATTAATAAATTGTGTCAATATATTTGGGGGGGATATAGGACCCAAATATGTTGTTTAAGATAGCCAAAAAACAAAAGAAAAATATGTTTATTTGTGATTTAAGTTGAAATGTGTATCCTTGGCACTTAAAGTGGTGAGGATTTTTAAAAGCTCATTTCTGTTACTTGCTTTTTAATGAATTTGCACTTGAATGCTTATCTGTGTTGGGGTCCACAACACACTTGCTGTACAGGACACTTACATGTGCATAGCTTCCTTAGAGAGAATAAGGTTCCCACAGCATCAAGCCCACTTCTCTGCTCCAATGCATCTCTTAAAAATTCTGGTCAGCCTCCCCCAATCAGATACAGAAAAGTAATGAGGCATCATGGGCAAAGTGGTAGCAAATTAGTGGTTTATAGATAAGTGCATGCTCATCATTACCCAAAGGTAGTAATAATGGGGTAAACAAACAGTAAATCAAACACTTTAACCCTTTAACTACTTAAGATTTTGCATGTATAGTTAATCTTTTCTTTTGAACCAATTGTTCCTCTTATCTATGGGGAATAAATATATTTAAAAAAAACCTTAAAATAAATACACATATAAAATTTCCTCTTATTTTTTAAACAAAGTATCTAAGGGGCTAAATATTCCCTTTGAAGACTCCTTGTTTTTTTGTGTTTTTTTTTCTTTAATGGAGTCTGCCTCCCAACATTTTCAATGACAAAGCTACAGCATCATGTGGCCAATTATGTGGCCAGTTCATAGGAAGTAAATATGTCCCTGTTTATTCCTGCAAGTTTTACATTTGACTACATCTTTAGCAAGAGGTAGCTCTGAGCATATGATCTATTTTATTAGTATGTGGTGATTGGTTATTCTAAGAAAAGTTTATACTAGATTGAACAATATAAAATAGAAGCAGGGAGGGAGAGGAGATTTTAGGAACCCCAATCACTGTTTCCTGAACTTGAATCATGGCCAGACTGGACCAAAATAATTTTTAGATGATCATCAAAAGGAAAACAAAATTTTAAATTTCTTCTAAAATGTCTAGACCCTATAGACTTCAGTTTGGTCAATAATGATTTAAACTATTCCAAGAGGACAGACTGATTCCTATCATTACCCTTATTTCTTCCCCTTAGAAGTGTCACAAGAACACCTAGGTAACCGATTCCAAGTTAAAGTATTCTTATTGTCTGGAAATTGGTTCTGAATTCCCACATTGCAAGTTCTTTTCTTTTCATATGTATAGTTTTCACCTCTAGTTAACAAACTATTTATATATTCTAAGATACAATCAGGTTTCCTCAGGCTTGCCTAGTAATATAGTTCATATCCTATAATCTTATTTAGGGTTCTATTCTTTTTTTTTTAAACCATCTCTACCTGTTTTATTGGAACTCTCTCCCTAGTTTCCACATCCCACCTCCAGGTTAACGAGCCCAGGGTCAAGTCTGACCTGAATAAGCAATGGTCCAGGCTGCTGTATGTGTGCTGCCTCTGACAGTCTTACAATGTTTTTTATTGCTATTCTTTTTAAAAATATATTTTTTATTGATTTCAGAGAAGAAGGGAGAGGGAGAGAGAGGTAGGAACATCAATGATGACAGAGAATCATCAATCGGCTGCCTCCTGCACACCCCACACTGGGGATCAAGCCTGCAACCCGGGCATGTTCTCTGACCAGGAATCAAACCGTGACCTCCTGGTTCAGAGGTCCATGCTCAACCACTGAGCCACGCCGGCCAGGCTTTATTGCTAGTCTTTAATGAGAGAAAAGTGATTCCACAAAATATTTTTGTGAAGAATCAATAAATGCTACACCCAGGTGACCACACTGCTCTTTGCTGTGAGATTGCCTAATAGCTGTAGGCTGGTTGGTGGAGCAATGGATAAGCTGAGTTAGTAGGGAGCCGTGGGGCCGAGTACGCCAGCGCTCTGCTGCCTGCATTCTCCATGATCCCATTTCCATTCTTCATTTATGTTTTCTCACATAGTCTGGCTATGAAAAGATTCCTCATAAAAGATAACGATTGCTTGATTCATAAAAATGTGCATGTTTTGCCTTCTTCACTTGTATATTTAATGACCGACAGAGCAGGAAACTATGTAACAGAGGCAGGGCCTCACTGACCGCTTTCTGCCCTGACTTGCGTGTAACGTGGTTGAAAAATGTCATTTCCTCTTTCTTAACTGCTCTGCTCCCCTCTTCGCTTCAGCTGGGCACCAGTCACCCTGTCGCCCTCACTGTACCAGCTAATGGGTCCACGCACCTTCCTCCACAAACGGCATTGGCCCATGTTCAGCCTGCATTTCTCAGTGCAGTGAGGCCCTTCCATGTCGCTTCCTACCTGGGAGGTGGGCCTCTCCGCAGTCCCTCCACAGCCCGGGGGCGGCCGCTGGCTCTCCCGCTCCTGGTCAGTGAGCAGCATTTGAGACGAGCAGCAGCTCAGACAGAGGACATGTTCCCAGCTGAGCTTCCTAGGACATTTGCATGACCAGCATGACTTCAACGCCAGCACA
The DNA here is from genome assembly GCF_000147115.1 of Myotis lucifugus. Classification (NCBI taxonomy): domain Eukaryota; kingdom Metazoa; phylum Chordata; class Mammalia; order Chiroptera; family Vespertilionidae; genus Myotis; species Myotis lucifugus. The sequence continues at coordinate 9,038,302 of NW_005871053.1, read as the reverse complement.
TTCTACACACCTTTAACCCTTGTTTCAGATCCCTACCAGTGCCCCTAACAGCCAAAATAAGTGTTTCTGATGTTCCTGTATTTTTCTCCTACTGCGTATAATCATCCACACACCGAATGTGATTAAAACAAGTTTCAATGCACATAGTCTCATCTCTGTATTTAAGGGCTAACACCCCACTGGAAACATACCCCACTTGGAAAGATCGGATTTAAGTAGCTGACTCCGTAGCCAGTGTGTCTGGGTTTGGAGTGTGGCCCCACCACTTGCTGGCTCTGTGGCCTTGGTCCGCATCTCAGGGGCCTTGTGTTAGCTGGGGGGATGATACCTACCCACAGGGCGACTGGGAGGGTTGCATGAAGCTCTGAGACTAATGTTTGTCAGGGAGTAAACACTCAGTGAGGTGTGTTATGACCAGCTACGATTTTGTCTTCTGAAGAAATGTTGAGTTCTGTACCAGATGAGTGACCTATACAGGCTTACACAGAAAAAAATTTTTTCATCAGGGAAAAAGACTTGGAAAATGCTCATCACTTGGAGGCTTCCTTGTGGCGATCCTGATGCATGCTGGGAGCCGCTCTGTGTTCCCAGCCCTGAGGACTGCCTTCCAGCTCCCCCTGCATCTAATCAGGGCTGAGTGAACAGGACAGCTGTCCAGAGGTGACATCTATGTCAGATTCCTTTGCAAATATAGTTGTTGTTGTTGTTTTTTTTAAAAAAATACATCAGTCATTTTTGAAATATGTGGCAAGTCTTGCTTCTCACGCTGGGCAGGGTTTCCACTTAACTTGAAACTGAAATTTTCTCAATCAATAGCACGCTTTGCAGCTGCCATTTTCTGGCTCCCTGTGGGCCCACATCCCGTCCAGTAAAACCACTGGGCCAATTTCTGGCCTGGGAGGGCTGTTCCAGTGCGAGAGGGTATGGTTCTTTCAAGGGCGGCTGCCACTTGAGTGCAAGTTCATTGTTCGAAACCCCAGCTGCACTTCATTAGGGTAATGACTGCAGACCCAGTGGAAGGCTGCCTGCCAAAGGTGACTCAGTGGAGAGGGAGACGCCGTTCCAAGAGAATGCAGCTTCGCAGAGGGCTGCTTAACCTGGACCCTGGCTTTCAGAGGCCCCGGAGGGGATCTTAGTTTCAAGTACTGTGGTTGTTTTCACAGGCCCATAAAGAGGATCTTTGTCAGAATCTAATCATTATCATAACATGTGAGTGGCCACATAATTCCATTCAGTTCTACAGATAACCAATGGTGTCAGTTATGCACAAGACACAGAGCTGGGTCTTGAGGAAATTCAGAAACACAAGACATGGTTCAAGCCCTCTAGTAGCTTACAATTTAGTAAGAAGGTAAGACAAGTTAAATCGCTAATTATTCAAACAAATATTCATTGGTTTTCTCTTATGTGCCCGGAAACGGGTCCAACTAGCGAAAGCAGGTGCATAAAGTCTCTGGCCTCGAAGAATGAAAGTAAAACATAAGATGCCATGGTTTCTTTTGTCATTTTAAACCTTTTAATTTGAAATAATTTAAAACTCCTCCTCTTCTTCCTCTTTCCCAGTGAATCAATTGAGAGTAAATTTAAAACTCCTAAATATTTCCTAAATTTGCCAATTTTTGTTATTCCTAAAAGACAAAAACACTCTCTTACCTAATCACAGACCAACCATCAAGTCAGGAAATTTATATTGATATAATATTACTAGCTTATCCTAGAACCTCATTTAAGTTTCACCCATTTGTCCCAATAATGCTCTTTATAGCAGAAAAAAAAGTTCCTTTGCCATTAGTCCAGTCCAGGATAGCAGTTGCATTTAGTTGTCACAGCTTTATATATACATCTTTAGTCTTATAATTCTGGAACATTTCCTTAGTTTTTTCTTGTCTTTTGTGACCTTGACATTTCTGACGTGTACTGGATGGTTATTTTGTACAATGTCCCTTAATCTGAGTTTGTCTGATGCTTCTTCACGATTAGATTCATGTTATACATTTTTGGCAGAAATATCACCAAGGTGACATTGCATTCTTCTCAGTATAAGTGACATTGCAAGTCCATCAATAAGAGGGACATGATAACAGTATGTCCCATCACTGGTCATCAATAAGAGGGACATGATAACAGTATGTCCCATCACTGGTCATGCTAATGCTGATCATTTTCTTTTGTGATTAATAAGTATCTTTTGGGGTGCTATCTTGAAATCATGTTAATATCTTTTTTAAAAATATATTTTTATTTATTTCAGAGAGGAAGGAAGTGGGAGAGAGAGATAGAAACATCAATGATGAGAGAGAATCATTGATTGGCTGCCTCCTGCACGCCCCACACTGAGGATCAAGCCCATGCAACCCAGACATGTGCCCTGACTTGGAATGGAACCACAACCTCCTAGTTCATAGGTCAATGCTCAACCACTGAGCCACACTGGCCGAGCTCATGTTAATATCTTATTCCTCAACAACTCTCAGCTTATCATCCTTGGATGATTCTTGTCTGAATAAAACATTGCTATAATAGCTGCCAAATTTTGATTTTTCTAATTTCATTGTGGCTTCTACATTTATTAGTTGGCTTTCTACTGAAAGGAATTGCTTTCCCTCTTCTCTTATTTACTTACTAGAGGCCTGGTGCACGAAATTCGTGCATGGTGTGTGTGTGTGTGTGTGTGTGTGTCCTTCAGCCCAGCCTGCACCCTCCCAAGGCAGTCGGATATCCCTCTCACAATCCAGGACTGCTGGCTCCCAACCACTCGCCTGCCTGCCAGCCTGATTGCCCCAACCACTCGCCTGCCTGCCTGCCTGATTGCCCCTAACTGCCCTCCCTGCCGGCCTGGTCCCTCCCAACTGCCCTCCCCTGCAGGCCATCTTGTGTCCACATGGGGGCGGCCATCTTGTGTGTTGGAGTGCTGGTCAATTTTCATATTACTCTTTTATTAGATAGGATTCCTATCAGCAAGATCCATGGATTTCTATTTCACTCAGTGGGTCATAATCCATTATACTGATATTTATTTTGATGTTCAAATTGTCTTGTATTTGGCTAGTGGGAGCACCTTCAAGCTGGTTCCTGTGTGATTTTTGATAGGCCCCTTAACTTTTTGAGACTTCCTTACTTTCTGGAACGAAACAATGCTCCAGTCTTATCTTGTACTTTGCCTGCTTTAGTCATTTCTCCAAAGAGCTCTGATTCCTGTGTGAGGAGAATGGGATTTAGAAACCAAGACCCGGCATTAGGTGTGCTCATTGTGCCTAGCCCTCACAGTGGACAGAGCTAAGAAATGTATGGATGCTTATGTACGTGAATATACACATATCTGTATCTATTTCTATATCTATGTTAAAAGCCATGAGTTCAGATCACTAAATTCTATTCCAATCAACCACTACAGGGTTCATGTTAGTCTTTACTCTTTCCATATTTCTAATCCCTTTCTTCAGAAAAAGACTGTTCCTATTATCTGTGCATATACTAGTATCTGTCTGTTCATTTTCCTTGTATGACAACAGTCTCCTGACCTCATCCCCTCAGTTCTGGCCCTATAGACCCTAAAACCCTCACCAACCCCTGACTGCTTCTTTGGCTCCAGCCACACTGGTCCTGCCACCCCAAGTTAAGGGAAGAAAACAAATGAACATTTTTTATAAAGAAAAGAAAAAAAAGGAAGGGAAGAGGAACCAGAGTTGTGATAGTCTGAATACTTGTGCCCACACAAAATTCATATGTTGAAATCCTAATGCCCAATGTGGTATTAAGAGGTGGGCCTTTGGGAGGTGAGTAGGTCATGAGGGTGGAGCCCTCATGAATGGGATTAGTGTTCTTATAAAAGAAAACCTGGGCCTCTTCCTTCTTCCACTGTGTGAGGACACCGTGAGAAGATAGTGTCTGTGAACCAGGAAGTGAGCCTTCACCAGACACCGAACCTGCCAGCACCAGGATCTTGGACTTTCTGCCTCCAGAACTGTAATAAATAAATGTTTCTTGTTTATAAGCCACCCAGACTGTGGTATTTTTATTATAGCATCTGAACAGACTAAGTTAATAGTCTTAAAAGAAAGATGATAAATTGTCCAAAATTTATTCCACACTCCACCAATTCCTCTTTATCAATAAATTCAATTATTAGATTTAACTGTTTGGAAATTTAATGTTTAAAATTAAAAAAACCCCAATGAATTCTATTATATGTAATAGTATTATATAAAATTTTAAAATTTAGAATTAAAACAAATAATGTATATAACATTTTTAAGTAACCTGTATTTTTCTCATAAAAAGAAACAGAAAAGTATTGCCTGTAACAAATTCCACATCTTTTCTTATTTCTCTTTCAGATTTGTTTCCCTGGTTCTCCCTTGATTATTGGTGAGAGGACTCATGTATCATGTGTTTTTGTAGAAACTAAATTGACAAGAAGTGTTGCAGGAGAAACAGTTTCCCCCTTTCCTGAGTTAGGAGGTAGGGGTGTGTGTATGCACGTGCCCATGTGTGTCTGTCTGTGTGTATGTGTGCGCGCGCATGCGTGCGCACACATGTGCATGCTAGTGTTAGTCAAGGGATAACATGGCAGAATGATCATTTACCTGCTTATCATCATCAAATAATAGATACTTAATTTACTTCTCCCCCTCTCCTTTTCCTTTCCAGTAATACCCCCAATAGGCTGGCCTTAACTAGAAAAATCATAGATAATTGCCCCAGGCAAAAATATTATCCCTTAAAAATAGGATTTTACAAATATTTCATAGAGCGGTTAAATTGTACAAATAAACATATTTTATTGGACATAAACATGAGTGTATATCAAGTATGTTGGTGACTGATTCATTTTAAGGGATGTCCAGAGGGACATTCCTTTTGTTCATTCTAAGGGCAGAGGACTGCTCCTGTGTGCGACTTGCCACCTCCCAGCAAGTATTACAGAGAATGAGTCACACCATCCGAAGAGAGAGATGTTTGAGGATTTCAGTCTTTGTATAGCAATAGGAGAAGAAGAGCTACTTCCTTGTCCAAAGCCCAAAGAAAAAGGGGGCCCCAGTAGAATCTAGTAACGATTGGGGGTATCTACAAGAAGAGACTGGCATTTCATTCTTTGGTTGACTGACTGCTTAGCTAGCAGATTTGCTGATCTGCCCTTATACTACCAGCTCAGAGGAAAAGAGGAAGGGTGAGCATTGGCCAGATCCCTGGATGAGTGTAGAAGATGGGTCTCTCACTTGCTGGGGACCTGAGAGTTTGCCACCCATTGTAGATGACCCTGAGAGCCACGGTTCTGTCAGCACCACTGCATCATGGGTGGAAAGGAGGTGTACACATCAGAGAAATGCAGGTTGAAACCTCCAGCTCAGAGTCAGCTGGTAGATGCAGCTAAATATGGCAAGACTAGTTAGCTGCATGCATGAGAATGAGCACCTTGCCAGCAGGCCATGAGGAAGCTACCCATCTATCCATCCTAAACCCAAGACAAACAGAAATAGAGGTCTGGAGGCTGGCCAGTCAAAGGAGACATTGCTCCCTTTTTAAAATTTATTTTTAATATGTTTTTATTGATTTTAGAGAGAGAGGAAGGAATAAAGATCAAGAGATAGAAACATTATAAATCAGCTGCCTCCTGTACCTCCTTCCCCACACTGGGGACTGAGCCCACAACCGGGGCATGTCCTGACCGGGAATCAAACCAGCGACCTCTTGGTTCGTGGGTCAATGCTCAACCACTGAGCAACACTGGCTGGGCTCTTTTAAAAAATATCCTCAGCCAAGGGTATGTTTTTATTGATTTTATAGAGAGAAAGAGCGAGTGAGAGAAACATCAATGTGAGAGAAAAACATCGAATGGTTGCCTCACATATGTGCCTTGACTGGGGATTGAACCTGCAACCTGGGTATGTGACCTGACTGGGAATGAAACCCACAACCTTTTGGTGTACAGAACAATGCTCTAACCACTGAGACACACTGGCCAGGGTGACATCGCTCCCTTTCACTCTTCTCTCCCCTCCCCCATAAGCACAATTGAGAAACTAGCATCTAAAAGAAGTGGGAAGGGGCGTGCTGAGAGTCTGGCATTCCTCGTACCCCATACAATTCTATCCTGTCTTAGGAAAGGAACGGAGATGATTTTAAACCAAATTTGGGGTAGAAGTTTTATAAGAACAGGACTGGAAGAACATTGTTTTGTTATTAATAACCCAAAATGGCTAAAAATGTATGCAGTCCAGCCAAGTAGTCATTAAGGACACCACTAGCCAATAATAAAAGCGGATAGATGGTGAACGTAGTATAGTTGGTGTCAATTCTCATAAAATAAAATTCTTTAATCTTTATATGCCAAAAAGTTGAGATTTCTCAATAAACTGTTTACACAGACATCTGTTGAAAATGATATTTCAGAATGCTGCTCTGGCTTGCACAATTTTGCAAAAAGGTTTCCAGAATGCATCTAACAGATATCTGCTATTAGATGCACAAACATGTTACTGACCAAGTGCCATGGAAATGGAGAGGAGGGAGAGATGACTTCCACATGGGGATTCCCCTGGGCTCTCCTGGTCTGACAGTAGGGAAGTTGCCAGATTGAGCCCAGATGAACTGACAGCTTCCTCTTACTTTGATCGTTGTAGAAGGGAAATTCCTCAGCTTCCTCCCTCCAGTTCAACCCAGTTCTGAACTTATTCTGTTCCCTACCCCTAAAATACACTTCCTGTATAAAGACTAAGACCTTACATTTATTGGCCTTAGTGTGCTAGGTTGAATGGAAGAGGGCAGAGGCTGGCTCTCTTTGGCTCTGTTGTTATGCCGCTGCTCACTGCATTCACTGAATACATTTTGGATAATATAAAGAATTAGAGCTATAGGGTGCGTATTTCATTTTCATATGCATACCTTAACACACTTAAAAGTTTTTGGAAGGAGATTGAGACTTAGAATTGGACAGATTTGAAAGAAAATTCTAACTCTGCCATTCCCTGGGAAAAAGAGTTAATTTTTTTGAACCTCACTGTCTTTACCCATGTACATAGAATAATAAGATTCATGCAATAAGATTACTGGGACAGTTATGTGAGATGAAATCCAAGTACCTAGCACTGCCTGCCACTTTGAGCACCTCAATAAATGGACGCTCTTTCTAGTCCTCACAGTCAGCATCTGGCCCAATGGTGGGCACCACAGAAGGTGTCTGAGCATTATTTTCCAGCATGAGTTCTAGCCCAACTTGTTCAAGAGGAACAGGTACCCTATATAATAAAAGGGTAATATGCAAATTGACCCTAACAGCAGAAAGACTGGGAATGACTGGTCACTATGACACACACTGACCACCAGGGGGCAGACACTCAATGCAGGAGATGCCCCCTGGTGGTCAGTGTGCTCCCACAGGGGGAGCTCTGCTCGGCCACAAGGCAGGCTGACGGCTGCCAGCACAGTGGTGGTGGTGGGAGCCTCTCCCACCTCCTCAGCAGCGCTAAGGATGTCCGACTGCAGCTCAGGCCTGCTCCCCGCTGGCAAGTGGACATCCCCCAAGGGCTCCCGGGCTGTCAGAGGGATGTCTGACTGCCAGCTTAGGCCCGATCCCTCAGGGGAGTCCCAGACTGCGAGAGGGCACAGACCAGGCTGAGGGAACCCCCCCCCCACCCCGCCCGAGTGCACAATTTTTTGTGCACTGAGCCTCTAGTTTATTATAAGGACACAGGGGGATCTTGTGGACTGGTTCTCCCATAACCAATGCTGGTATGTGACTGTCTTGTGTTGATGCTCACTCTTGCTCAGATTCTACATGACCTTGCCCTTCAGCTCCAGAAAGTTAGCACAGTCAATGTTTCAGTTCTCCCATTTCAACTTTTTTAGAGAAAGACTCTTTTTGTTCAGATGTAGTCAGGATTTTATCCCTGCTGCCTCAGTTACCTTGGCTACGCCATTATTTTCTGGCCCAACCAGCTGTGTTCAGAGCTGTAAATACGGCCACTGGGCCCACCTTCTCAGCTAGGTTGTGAGTGAAAGAGAATTGCCTGAGCCAATGGTGTGGTTTGCCAGCATAGAATTCGCATCTCCACTGAGATCACTGTGGTTGAACGAGATTCATTCTTTGCTCTATAGCCAAGGAGACATCTCAGAAGATGAGTCTCCAGGGCTCATATTGACTAAAAAAAAACCACCATGTAGACATTTTATAATCAACCAAAAATTTTTAACTTAAAAAACACTTATGGCCTGGCCGGTGTGGCTCAGGGGTTGAGCATTGACCTATGAACCAGGAGGTCAGGGTTCGATTCCTGGTCAGGGCACATGCTTGGGTTGCAGGCTCGATTCCCAGTGGGGAGCATGCAGGAGGCAGCTGACCAATGAATCTCTCTCATCCTTGATGTTTCTATCTCTCTCTCCCTCTCTTCTCTGAAATCAATTTTAAAAATATTAAAAAAATAAGTAAAAACTACTTATGTATCACTTATTATTTACCAGACACTGTCTCTGCGTTTTTCAAATATTAACTCATTCAGTCTTATCAGTGACTGAAGAAAGGTACAATGAATGACACTGGCATTTTACAAATTCCACTAGAGGCACAGAGAGGTGCGGTGATTCGCCCAAGGACACAGAGCTAGTTGGCAGCTGAGCCAAGACTTGAACTCAGGCAGTTTGGTGTGCAGAGTCCATACTCCAGACCACTATGTAATGTTATGATGCTGTAACTCACACTAAGACAGCCAGTTACCTCTGTGCAAGGCTGCCTCAGACCAAAGATGCCAGCATATTGACTTATGACCTAAAGATATGAGATTATTACAACTTGTGATCATTCCTTTTGGTGCCTTCAGATATAACCCACTGCAGGCTTACTCTCACCTACCACTGCCTTTTATCCTTGTCTGGGCCCATGGATGTTCGTGGGAGCTCTGCTGTACATTTCAGATTACCTTGAAAGGGTTACATGTACTGATGGTTTGGTTTTACATTCATGTTTTTAAAGCCTTTTCACCTCAGTAACATTTTCCATTTTCTAACAACACTTTAAATTCCATTTCTATTACTTGCACATCAGGCACAATTATGCCATTTTGAGTTTCTTCTTGGCAATTAATGCAATCATATGACACATCACTAATGCCAACCAGGAAACTTATCACAAAATAGTATAAATTATCATATTTCTATATACATTTGCAAATGTCTTATCAACATTCCAATCCTGTATACATTTTTATTAAAAAAACACTGTCTGTTGGATTTCTGGAACTGTTAGCTGTCAGCCACACCAGCTCAGTTTACATGACTGCTTGTCTCAGAGAGGGAAACTCTGATTGAAATCGGCAACTTAAATCTGGTTACATGAGATTTCTTATCCAATCAAAGAAGCTCTTTGAACTGCCAAAATTGTTCATAAGACTGTAAGGCCATTTTCATATATATATATATACAGATATATAGGTGAGTAATATCTATAAGGTCTTTTCTCATATAGATAATACTATATATCCATATGTAGGTAGGTACAATGAACAACTTTTATATGTAAATTCTGGTACTTAGTAATGAGAATAGTGGGTTTGATTGATATAAAAATGGGTATATAATCATAAAATTTGTCCCAGAGAATCAGTGTAATTTTAGCTTTGGAAAGTCATAACTCCTCTGCTGTCAGAGAAAAATAAGAATACCTCCCTATACACAAGGTGACTGAAAAAGTGACACAAAGCAATGGGCTCTCTCCTCTTCAGCTCTGTCTCATGTCCTCTCCTGATTTTGGTGTCCCTCTTCCCTCTGATCTTACGTGTAGCTGGGTGATCAGCAAACACTTCTGGATGGGGTAATTTGTGATTTATTTTTTTTGCCAGAAGACACTAGAAGGTACTTCCTGCTCAGCCTTTGGAGTATAAACTCATGAGGAGGAATGAAAATATTTCCCACTGTCTGCCCCTCTCCTTCCCCAACTATAAAAAGGTAAATAGGACTTTCTATGTCTAAGGTCAAATCCTTTCCTGTAAGCCAGTGATCTCTATTCTATTAATGTAGAAAGGAATAGCAGAACATGGATTTACTTCAGAAAATAAGAAGGTGGGGGAGAGGAGGAAAGTAACAGAGGGGGCTCTGGTCTGCTGGCTGTCCTCGTCATAGTGGAATCCTTTCCAGGCTGGTTACATGGTCTAGGACGTGCGGGTGCTCATGGGCCAGGGAAGGACTTCTGGGAGGGCACTGGTCAGACCCAGCCCAGCACTGAAGCTCAGGAGCAGTGCCCAGGAATCCTGTCCCACTGGGTGAGTAGGATTCTTGCTCTTCCTATACTGTAGGGTCTTTGTCTATTCCCCTTCTAGTCACTGTAGCATAGATCGCTACATTTCAGGATGCAATGAATAATTTTCTAATTGCACAATAGCGTGTACCCAGGCAGGGCCAGCCTCACGAATGTGTCACCTGTGCAGTTGGATAGATCACCACTCAGAAAGGTCCCATGCTTAGTTTAATGCTCTGCTATTGTCACCTTAAAGTTCTTAAGTTTTATCTCTGAACTTGTGTTTTGAACATGAAGTCCAATGGGACAACGGGTCATGTGTGTGAGTCACAATATGCACATCCATTGTTCCTTGATGGCATTTACGAAGTTCTATTAGCTCAGAATTTCCATGAACCCACGGTGCTTAGGAGTTCTGCGAGACGCTAAGGAGAATACAAGGTAAGAGTGTTACATCTATGACTGAGTTAATGTGGTGCTGACATCCACAAGAGGCCACACTTTCTATGTGAACCAGAGCTTGCTTCCAACTGGGAAAGAAGGAAATGGTGTGCTAAGAACACTGTCATATTCTTTCTTATCCATGTTACTTCCCTGTGTTAGCCAATCACTTATGCTGAAATAAGGACATTGAAGGAAAGAGGAAGACAGGGCAGCCCACAATTCCTTCTTCTTGAAGTCCTTCCTTACTCAGCAGTAAGCTGAAGATAGAAAGTGTTGGTAGAACACGCGTGTATCAAGCAGGAAGCACAGTAAAAAGACCTGAGGTAGTTTTGTGCAGCATTTCCACTCTTCTGGTAAGAACAAAATACATATGCATGTACAAGCTAGGAAACACAAATTGTATCATTTCAGTGATTCCACAGCCAAATTATATTTGCATTTAAAAGTAGAATTGCATGATATAAAAATGCACAGTAAAAAAAGAACACACCACAATTTTAAGTTAATATCTTGAACCACACTTCCATTTTGAACTAGGTCCCACAAATTATGAACAGGAAGCCCTGCATTATCATTTTGCACCTGGACCTGCAAATTATGCAGCATCTCTGACCCCAGCGTCCCTCAAAGGCTCCCAACGGGGTTGGAAGGCACATGAGCACTGGTATGTGGGGGACAGGCTGGCATGCCAGGGCACTGAGCTGGGTTCAAAAGGAAGTAAACACAGATCACGTTCAAAAGGGCGAGTCCCTCTGACCAAGAGAAAGAATTTGAACAGAAGGGAACTTGATAGAATGAATGGGGTAGAGATGCAAAGATCTTTACCCAGTGCCCCAAGTGACAAGGGTGAGGGATTTGAAGATTTGTGGATGACCTGCCTAGGCTGCAAGGTTAAAGCTCTGATGGCTGCTGTGCCTCCCTAAGTCAGAGCTGAGTGGAAGCGGGGCAGCACCTGATGCTGGCATGAAGGCTTGCTCAGGCCCAGGAAAACCAGCATAGTTCAGAGCTCGGAGGGGTCGCTCCAGGATTACCTAGCCCAGCTTTTTTATATTAGATATGGGGACACCAAGATTTGAGTTTAATGTGAGAGGAAACCTGATCTCTACCTAGTCCTAGCTTTCTTCCTAAACAGTGTAACCTTGGGTAAGCCACCTACCCTTTCCGAGCTTCTGTTTCCTTCACTTAATAGAGGGGGTTCAATTACAAGTCCTCTAAGGAGACTGGTCCATTTCTGAAAGCCTAATATTGAGATGTGTCACAATGAATATAAATGTTTATGTAGCATATTATGCCATTGAAATGAGACAGAAATATCTATGCTGCTGCTTTAATAATGGCTTCGTTAAGATAAAAGGCATAATTGGTAGGATTGTGCACTGAAAGCTCTGAAATTTTGTACTCTATCCAGTCATAACCCAAGTTCAGTTGGTGACATTTTGTCTGTAATTTGTATAGTTCTCTAGGACCAAATAATGCAAAATTGTGAACCCGGCCTGTAAATTTAAACATATAGGCAACATCTTATGCAATGGTATTTATACGTATAATGATGCTTTTTTTTTTTTTACCTCTGGGGAGAATAGAGACCATTAACTCTAATTTCCACAGGAAGTGAGGTGATTGTAGTGATTTTGGTCAAATATCAGCAGTATTAGGGATTCTGTTGGTCTCTATGGGAAACAAAATAATGAACTTTAGGGACCATTCGTCTGATGTGCTATGGTGAAGGTGAAAACAGGTCTGGAGTAGAAGGATAATTTGTGTAATTGGCCAAATAATAATGATCACTTATAGGGTCCAAAAAAGAAGGAAACAGTCTGGAGGTACCAAGGATCTCTGTCTGAGGTTGAATTGGACCCTTGAAGGCACTCATCGTTGTCCCAGGACTACAAAGAAAGCTTCAGGCAACATGTGCTGCCTCCAATCTCACTCCTGAGCCTTAGTTGTTTTAGCTCTTAGAGCTGGCTTTACCCTGCGGTCCTACCTTTCTGAATGGAAATGCTCCCTAATTTATTTGAAAGCCACCTCTGCCTCTTTCTTGCATATCCATAACCATGTCTTCACCCTGCTGTGGTTTCCATCCTGGCTGAGCTGGTTACTCAGAGCAGACAGAATGACCATCTTCAGAGTCTTTGCAAACCCTAGACACAGACATTATAAATATGAAGCTCTCCACTTTGACTATCCTTTTCTAATTGTTCTTCTCATTGAAAAAAAATAGATTGGCAGGAGTTCGATTTGTTCTATTTCTTTTTTTTATATTCCCAAACATGTCTTTCTTTCTTTTTAAAAAAATAGGAACTGGAGCATCCACCAGGATTAGCATATTGAGCTTCATGATTAGAAGGGGACACCAGGAAGAGAACTACGTGCCGCCTCCAGGAAAGGCCCTGCTGCAGGCACTGAGGTCTGCATGGGATGATGGAGAGTCATAGCTCCCTCAGACTCATTGGCTGACCATTGCTCACTGTCCACCCCTTGCAGCCTTTATCCTTGGACTTGTTCACAAACTCTCTGTCTTGCATTAACCCCTGTTTTGTTTTGACTTTTTGTCCTGCTACTGAGCTTACCTGACTGGTCACAACTCCATTTTTTAGTTTTCAAACCAAGTTTTAGCATCAAGCCCTCATCTCCACCAGCCTCCAAGGCTGGCCTGTTACTAGTTTGGGTTTGACTCACTTCCTGCCTGTCCTGTGATATTCCAGTTGCTAAAACTGGAGAGAGTGCCCTTTTTTTTTTCTCTCTACTGATAACCTTTTCTTCTCAAATCCTGAATGGTGGTGGTAGTGGTAGTAGGGAATATTGGAAGAAAAACACCGTGTTTTGGTTTCTTGGACTCATTCTCCCTAGAACAAACTTCTTAGATGAGTTTCAGTTGCTGGTAGAATTTCCTTTTTTACCACAAAGATCTTATAAATCTGCTATTTTTAGGTTTTATTTACTAATGAGTGTGCCTTGTCTCTTTTTACTGTGAAATAAGTGAAGGTTTAGAGGCAAGTCAAGTCAAGGAATTCTAAAGAACTAACTAAATAAAGCAACAAAAAAACACTTCACACCAAGCACAGAAATGTTATGCTATTATGGCTACCATAAAATTAAATATATAAATAGTTTTGTGTGTTTGTTGTGTCAAATCTTATAAATCAATATTGGCAGGAATTCCCCTTTATTTTTTTTATGCAGATGACTTGCTTTTTGTGCAGGGATGGAAATAGATCAGTAACTCCCAGGGTGGAAAATATGTATTTATGATTCATTATAGTAAAGAGCATGGTGTCAGGAGTTGAAACCTTGGGTCCTGAACCTGGTTTTGCCACTTATTAGCCATGAACACTGGGCAAATGTCCTCATCTGGAAAGTGGAAATAATAGCAGTGCTGACCTCATAGGGCTGTTGTGAGTTTTAAATGAATTAATATGTATAAAGTGCTTAGTTCCATGCCCTGAATATCATAATTACTTAATAAATATCCACTATTACCATCATTATTATTGCATACACAGTGAACAAGAAAATGGAGTAGAAACTCTGAAAAATATTTTTTAAGGTAATGAGAAGGGTTTTGAAGATTAAGAAGAGGAAAACTACAAAGTAAAATGGAAGAAATAGATGTATTTCTATTTGCTTTTGGAAATTCAAAAATAATTTCAAAGATTGAAATTATTTAAGGTAGTTTTCCTTCTTGGCCAAGCAAAGAGCGCTATCACATTCACTGAGCATCTCACTCTATGGAGATTATAATCACTAGCAAGTTGGTATTAAACCAATCAAATGAGCCTGACCCAGTAGCCCTACATTACTTTTCAATGCCCTCATGTTCTAAAAAAAAATCAAATAAAAGCCCCCTGATTTATGGTAATCGAATATGTGCACAGTGGTTCCGACAGTCTATAAAACCAGTGCTGTCCAACCCTAAAATTTCCAGCATTCTCAGACACAAGTTGCATCAGCCAGCCTAGGGCAGTGGCTGAAAGGTTGGAGGAGTGGGGGCAAGAAAAAAGAAGAGAATGCTTTATAATAAAGGGCTATTATTTCCTTTGTCATATTTTGGTTTCTTTAAAATTGTTCAGTTGCATTTAAGTCCCTAAGAGCCACAAAAATTACGCTGAACAATAGTAGGGCTTTGTGAAAAGATTCCTTAGATAACATTTGAAAAACACAAGCAGCCCTTGAACCTTTTAGCATCCAGTACATCTGACAGGCTTTGTGAGTGGCCGCCAGCCACCTGCAAGAGTTCCAAAATAGATGCTTTCATGAAACAGAAAATTCTCAGAATTGATGTGTTAATATCATTCTCTTAATCACTTGACATCTGACCTAAGTGGCGGCAACAAGACGATTTTGGCCAAAGGGAAAGGGAGAGAGGGGCCGTCATTCATATATTTCTGGCCATAAAAAAGAAAAAGAGGACAGCTATTGAGAAAAAAACCCAAACATGGTATCAGTTAGGCAGATTGTCTACCCAGCTGAAGCTCACTAAAGAATGACTTAATCCATCACTTCACTTTTCCTATGTCTACCAGCTTAGATTTTCAATAATACAAAGAGTTTACTTGACATTTGGAGGTGGGGAGAGAAGATGGGTTGGGTGGGGACCTTGGCATCTTCAAAGGAAAATGTATATTATAGTGATTTTGTTTATGGAGATTTTTCAAAGCATAAAAGGAAACATATAGAAATAAATATTGGTTTAAAAACTTAGAAGCCCTGGGGAGAAGAAAAACTCAAAATAATGGAAACTTCATTAAAAGACAGAAATTATAGGTCTGAAATACAAGTCAGATCAGTAAGTTCTGCTAATCAAACCAAGGCTCCTTGTGTGGGTCACATCCCATCTGCTTCCTTCCCAGGCCAAGACAAGGTTTTATTTCCTATTTGTCTCTCTCTCTCTCTCTCTCTCTCTCTCTCTCTCTCTCTCTCTCTTTTTTTTCCAAACTGTCAACACTGCAAAGCCATACAGCTGTGGGTAAAGCAGCTGTGTGATATTCTGCCTCCCACATCGTCAACCAAATTGTCTGCTCAGTTTTTCTTTATTACTGGTACTGATAGGACAGAATGCCAAGGGCGGCGGGCTGAGGTATGTCAACGAACTCTGTGTTTCTCAGGTATCTATCTTTTTAGGAACTCTCTTTTTGCTAATCTTTTCCTTCCCCTATTACTTTCAGCCTTTTTTTCTCTGCCTTTTGTTGATTGTAAAAAAAAGATTATGTTAATGACACAGTTTTGATTCCTGATTATTTCTTTAATATGTAGCCATAAGCATAACCATGCACTTAAAAATTCCCCTTCCTTTTTTGGATGGCGATATAGTACCACTATAGGGAAGAATCACATTTCATTTAACCATTTTCATACTCAATCATAAATAACTGCACGATTTATTTATACATAAACTTTTTACCTTCATTTCTGAATCTTTTCATGAGGAGGCCTGAAGGGGCATTACTGGATAAAAGGCTCTGAGCTTTTTAAAGATTTTTGATGCATAATATCAAATTTCTTTCCTTTCTGGGTCTATAAGGGTAGGAAAGTCTAAGCCATTTTTAGTTCATCCCACATGAGAGAGAAATGTGTTTTCTTCCTCATGTGTAATGTGTTGTCCTTGGAGACCACAGAGCAGTGTTTGCTGATACTACTTGGCCCAAGCACCCTCTAGAGTGCTGGTCCCCAGGATGGGTGTCTGGTGGCCTTGCCCAGAGATTCTGAGGCAGTGGCTGTGGGCCAGTCCCCAGGGGACTCAGGGGAGGCATGTGAGTGGGCTCCCTGGGGCATGCTTAGAGCAGAGATGTGGGAGGGGTGCTCCTTGAGAGTTGGGGTGAATAGAGTGGGAGAGAGAAATGGCAAATAGGGTAAGGCACTCAGGCCTGTGTCTCTGAGGTAAAAGCTTTGAATGAAAAGTTGCGATGGTGTCTATTTCAGGGATCTATTAGGCGGGACTCAGCGGGGCACTTAGAGGGAAAAGAGGTGTGGTGAGGAGAGAGGTGATGCTGAAGGTGGGCATTCAAGAAGCGCAAGGTCAATGTGAGGGCAATAGTTTGGGAAGGCTTCTCGGAGGAGGTGAACTGAGCTTGCTGACACCCTGCCTAAGGATTATTCTCTAGTTGTTGAATGTTCACACACTTTGAAACTTCTCCAGTTATATTACAAATTCTTATTTGGGGCAAACGTTGAGTGTGTGTGTGTGTGTGTGTGTGTGTGTATACATGGGCATGTACGCAGACATACACACACACTTGGCCCTAAAATCTCATATGCATAAGTTGTTTGATTACATTAGGTAAGAAATATATGAATATATCCCATATAATAAAAGGCTAATATGCAAATTGACCAAATGGTGGAACAACCAGTTGCTATGACGCACATTGACCACCAGGGGGCAGATGCTCAGTGCAGGAGCTGCCCCCTGGTGGTCAATGCGCTCCCACAGGCTCACGACTGGCGAGCACAGCAGCAGTGGCTGGAGCCTCTCCTGCCTCTGCAGCAGCACTAAGGATGACTGATTGCTGGCTTAGGCCTGCTCCCCAGGGGGATCAGGCCTAAGCTGGCAGTCAATCATCCCCCAAGGGCTCCAGGATTGTGAGAGGGCACAGGCCGGGCTGAGGGACCCCCGTGAGTGCACGAATTTCATGCACCAGGCCTCTAGTTCATCCTATAAAACCTCAAAGCATTGCAGACAAGTCTGAAATGATCTTTAATCATCATTATTCAACACACACTTCCCAACCCCTGAAGTAACCACTGCTATCAGTGTAGTGTATGTACTTCCATACCTTTTTCTGTACACTTACGTTCATATGTATGGCTGTATAATATATATAGAATAGTTGTGTCAGCACATTTTATATAAATAATGCCATGCTGTATGCATTGCTGGGTGGGGGAAGGGAACAACATTTTGGCCCATACTAACTGAATTTACTTTAGAGTTTTCTGGATTTAAAATAAATTTCTAGCTGCACAATAAATATAAGAGTTCAGTCTCCTGAATTAAAAAAAAAAGAAATAATTACAGATAAAACTCAAATCCCCTTTGTCTGTCTCAATCCTACTCCTCTCCTCTCCTTTCCACAGTACATCTTGTCATTGTTTTGAGGGCATCCCTGTCAATGGCTATCTTTCATACCTTCTCTGTATCTACATTAATTCCTGAACACCTCACTGCAGTTGCTGTGGTCGTAGAATCTTTGAACCAAAAGAATACTGTGTAGATGATCTTGTACGGCCTCTGATGGTATAGATGCAGAATAGATGAAATGCCTGGTCTCAGATCACATGGATTACCTTGGCCTTGGTTTTTGTTACCCTTAGTTAGTGTACTTTACCAATCCATGCTACTTTATAGAATACTTTATATAAACGAATAAATAACACTTTACCAATCTGTGTTACTTCTAGCAAGTTTCACTTAAGTGGTTTAAATTGAAAGCATCCTTAGTAGCAACTTGATTCACAAAGAGTCTGTGAGATTCTCTTTCAGTAAGATGTAGGCTTTGGGAGGAAAGAATTAGACAACCAATGTTAAGCCACACTTCCCGGTACGTTAAGCAACAAAAACACCAGGCAGAGTATGGCCCTTTGGTTTGACTCCTGATACTGCGGGTGAGAGGAGGCCTTAGCCCCAACTCTCTGAATCCCTCCTTCAGGCAAGATGTTCATTTTGAGGCCAATCGTTTGAAGACCAGCTCCCACCTTCCAGCTTTCTAACAGCATCAGAGGCAGAAAGAGCACAGCTTGACTCTTGAATTTCAGGGTTAGTTCATTTCAGGGATAAGCAGAAAGAAAAATAAAAGAAAGAAAGAAAAGAAAAGGCCTTTTGGCTCACAAAGTAAGAATCTTTGAAATGAGAGTTGTGCAGAGTAAATATGGAGCCCCACAATGCCGTCTCCAGAGCGGCATTTCAGAACCCAGGGCACCTCCACTCGGGGACGGAAAGCCAGCGGTTTCATGTTCCTTAATTAAAACCCATCTCAGGAGTCCGTGGGAGGCACCTGCGCAGCCCCTACCTGAAGATGCCGATTGACAGAAAAACGTCCAGCCGTGGGATTCATACAAGGGACACGCTGGCGATTGTGAGTGTCCTTTCAAACGGGCTTCTGTCTGTCATACCTATGTAGTTACAAAATCACAAGAGATAATAAAGTTCAATTGTATATTCACAGTTTGATATTTCTATTGACAGGTCTCACACAAAACACACCATTTCAGGAGACAGCGATGCTGCGTCCTGCTCTGAAAGGCTCTGAAAGGCTCTCCTGCGTTGCACATCCCCACCCAACAATCCCTCTAAATCTGAATCTACAACGTGACCATCACGGTTCAAAGGTGTCAAATTGGGCCTCCTCTCCCCAGGTTCTGTTTGTGGTTTTAAAACATCCCTCTGATGGTGAGGGAAAAAGGAAACGACCCAGACCAAACCAGGACTGAGCGAAGCCCCAGCCCCGCTGTGGAGAAGAGCGGTTAACCCAGGCGCCACCACACCTGGGGGGAGGGGGGGACGGGACGGGGCGGACTGGAGATGCTGTCCACTCTGAGGCCGTGGGCGGACATGGACCAACACTCAGATCTGCCCGTTGGCTTCTCTTCACCCAGAGAGAGTCCATATCAACTCTGAATAGCTCTCATGTTTTAAAAATGTCAATGTATTTCACTCCCGTGGAAACATCCTTCAGGCCCACTCGAAAAGCAACATGCAGGTGCCTCTCATTTCTAGAGCAGATTTTTTTTCCCTTGAAAAATAGAGGTATGAGTTTGCTGGATTCAAAACCAGCCAGTCTGTTCTTGTGAGTGTATGGGATGAGGCTTACGCAAGAGCAGAGCACATCTGAATGCAAAAATTAAATGGAGGGATGGGAGGGAGGGGAACAGGTGCTCTTTTATAAAGGCTAAATTCCATATTTACCAAACTGATTTGCATGAGGCATATTTTCAATGAAAATATTGCTACTCATTTTGCTGCATTTGTGCAACAGAAACATAAGGATGGCGCAGAAGAGGAGTGCGGCTCTCAAGCTGTCTTCTTGTACCTACCCTTTAGCCAACAGTGGAGCAGCACATTTGGGAGATTAACTCTTAGAATTTCTGGCTTCCCATTGCCAAGTTAGTAGGGCTTGTGGCGGGGAGGGGCGGGGGGTCTTTAACCCAGCCCCCACCTACCAGCCTCTGAGTCTGCAGTTGAATGAGAATCTAGATGGGATGGTGAGAGTCATCTACTTCATTGACTATCACCAAGTGACAACACCTAAATCATCTCAAGAGAAGAATTCTATTCTAAGTTGATTCCATGCCTCCTTTTAGTAATCCAAGCCAGTGCTAATTCTTAGTACCAAGAATATCTTCCTCTTGTTTTACTAGTGAACATTTTAGTTATGCTTTACTTCGTCTTCATGTACACTCCAAATGAAAAAGTGCTGTCAGTGACATAGATGATCTCATTTACATTCTTAAATCAACCCTATTTTATAGAGAAAGAAGCTCAGGCAGAGAGAGGTAAAGAAACTGGCCCTACGTCACCCAGCTGATGTGTGGCAGACTCAAGATTTAAATCCAGGCATCTGAATCTATGTTCATTTCATCACCACAAGATGCTCCCTGGCATTCTCAGATATGGTCAGTGGCAAATAAAGTTACTAACTGTGCACTAAGGAAGGCCCAGAGACATTGAACCCCAGGCCAGAGATAAGAAGCAGACATTGGAATAAGGTTAGGTGAGTACTTGGCTGATGGAAGATGCTTGAGCAATGGCTGGTAGATTCCACACAAATATCCACAGATTCACTTACAGGTGGGCAGGTGGTGAACAGTTTCCAATGAGCAAGACCGATCTCATGGGTATTTAGGGTCATGTCCTCCAGATTACTCCAGAGTGGGTTCCAGCAGGGCAAATCCAGTGGGCCTGTCTTTAGGGCACTCCCCAGGGATTGCAGAGTTCCAGAGTCACCATGAGTTTCTACTTATGTTTGAGAGTTTTCTGTGAAAAGGTCTCATAGAGCATCTTATACAGAAGTGAAGTTCCCAGAGTGCTTCACTCTTTCTTTGTGGAAATTGGACAAGCTCAGAACCAGTGCAGGCCTCTTGTGGGTTTTCTGGATTTTATTCTCCTTAGGGAACTAGAGGCTCCAGACAGAGCCTTGAGTTTCAGGATAGGGCAGGGGCCACCCTGCTGATGGCCTCCCACCTCCGGGAGAACACCTGAGGTGATGGATGCTTCCTCCTGGACTGTCTACAGTGAAAACACCCTGCAGAGCTACACCCACACCCTTGAGGAAGCTGCGTGTTGCTGTCTGAGGCCTAAGGGAGCTGCTATTCCTCACTACTCAACAGGCTTGACATAAGCAGCTCTTCTTTCCCTGTGAATACTGAATCATCTAGTTTATCCTACAATTGCCCTTGAATAACTGTGGAAACTCCATATTGGCTTGCATTTGCTGAGGTAAATAGCTTATTTCATCTTACATCTTGGCCACCCAACATTTCTGTTTATACAGGACCAAAGCTTAAAATGAATGAAACAGACATTAGACAGAATCAGAGCTTTCAAAACCACCCCACATTGGCCTCTAATACTCTCCTTAATTGTCTGAGACCTGCAGTAGATCACCCTCTGGGATTTTCACACTGAACCTGGCTGTACCTAAGGAAGATACTAGGACAATGCTCTGCCTGGATATTTAGGGAGATTTAATCCTTCCCTGGGGGAAAAATCAAGGCCTTCAAATTGTCCATAGTCTGTGACAAACACAATGTTAATTCTATAAAATGTCTTCTTCTTCTTCTTTTTTTTTAAAAGCAGGACTTTCAATGTGTTGCTAGCCAATCCTTGAGTCCCTGAAGAGTCCCCTGCTCCCTCACAGCCTGCCTCAGACACCCTGATCTCTCTGACTTACACAGTGCAGCTGTGATCTGTTGTCACTGTTGCTATCTGGCCACCCTGCTGTTTCTTGTGGGGGGCTGGTGGGTAGAGGAAGATCATATATGCCCGACAGAAAGATTTGAAGAGTGAGGCAAAGAGAACTGTTATTCCTCAATTCAAGTGTCTCTCTCCTACTGACCTTCAGGCACTCGTTCACAACTGAAAAGGCAACTGCAGCTACCATTTCCCATTTGTCCTTCAGGAGAGTACCTGCATATGTAAGTGCATGGGGTGTGTGTGTGTGTGTGTGTGTGTGTGTGTGTGTGTGTGTAAATAAACCTTTTTACACTCATGGCAGCCTACTATACACATTGAACATAATAGTTAAGAACACAAACTCTGGACTGTGGAGTTTGGGTTTGAATCCTGGCTCCATTATATGATTGCTGCGTGACCTTGAGCAAGTTACTTTACCTCTCTGGGCCTTAGTTGCTTCATCACTGAAATTGGGGTACTAATGGTAATTACTTCCTATGACTTAATAACTTAGTGGTTAAATTATTTAATAGATGTGGAGGATTTAGAACAGTATCTGCGACAGAAATGGTAACTTTTTTCTCTACCACTTAACTGTAGATCTTGGAACTTCTTTATATTAATTTGTTTAGCTGTCGCTTTTGGTTTCCAGTGGCTGACGGTGTTCTCCTGTGTGGTAACACAGAAATGTACTTAACCAGTAGCCTGTTGATGGAAATTTAGATTGTTCCCAGTCATTTGCTCGTCAGCTGTTACAATGATTATCATTGTACATACATCCTAAAAGTAGAAAGAATTCTTAAAAGTAAAATTGCCGAGTCTATTTTAGCACATTTAAATTGTTGATAAACATTGCCAAACTTCCCTCCAAAAACTTTCTTTTAACTTATGTTCTCAGAAGCACTATATTGCCTATCACACTTCTTGATCTTTACCAGTCTAAGAGGTGGGGAAAAAAATACTCTCTTACAGTTGGTGTTTCTTCTATTATGAGAGAAGCTGAACACTTTTTCAAGTGCTGTACCAGTTTCCTATTGGGTTGTTGGTCTTTTTCTCATTGAGCAGTCTGGTTTTGGAACCAGAGAGCCATTATGTGAGTGACTGGATCTGCCTCCTGGTTGATATCACTTAAGGTCTCATTAGCTTGTGCAAAAAGTTGTTCACTATGGCAATTTTATCCGAAATGTTGAACAATACAAATTTGACCACTGCAAATCCGTTAGCCCTCATGCAACCTGATCTGTCATGCTGGAGAATGAGAGTTTATTGCATCATAAAATGTTACCCTCTGCTTGCGTTAGGCAAGTAGTGAAATTTTTATGATCTCTTCTTAACCCAAGTTGTCAATAAATAATACACGATTCTTGACTGGGCTAATCCTACACTGATGTGACTTATTTGATAAATCAACGCCATAAAGAAACTCTTGGCTCAGTGGCCTGATTGTTCAAGGAGAGAAGGGGGATTTCAACTCTGAGTTATCAAGTTTGACTCCAACAGTGAATAAGTAGGCATGTTAGCCTCCTGAGAATTGATCCCCACTCGTCAAAGGCATGGATGAAGGGCTCTAATCAGGCTCCCTAGGTTGTACAGCACAAGGGCTCCCTTGTAACCTCATTGTTGTTTGATCTGCCCCTGAAGAGGCTGAGTATATAAAGGTCTTTTCTGGTGGTCCTCATACTTTAATGTTGGTCAGGATCATCCAGGAAGCTACACTTTTAAACAAATCCGCAGGTGATTTCAAAGCAGGTGGTCAGAAGGCACACTGGGAAACTCAGCTAGCAAAGACCATGCTGGGTTACTAGATCAAAATTTCAAGGGACATGGCCCAGGAGCCTTTATTTTTACAGACACATCTGCTCATCCTCATGCACCCTGAAGAGAAGAACCCCAGAGCTAAGCAGGTGTGCCACAGGGCAGCCATATAGAGGATACAGAATTGGAAGAACTATTTTTTGTAAAGTTCCCTCCAATGCATTTAGAATCTTTGGTGATTCAAAGAGTCGTTGAAATTTTCCTCCTCCCTGCAGCTACCCTGCAGCTCAGCATCTGTTTACCACCCTTCTCTCACCCCACAAATCATAAAATGAGTGAGTGACGAGTATGTATCCTCAAGGGGAACTGGCTG
>NW_005871053.1:8955749-9013761 GCF_000147115.1 Myotis lucifugus | reverse complement strand
ATGTAGGAACATAATATGAGTGACAGTCCCGGACCACCTTCCCAGTGCTGCCCAAGAAAGGCAGACCCAAACTTTCAATGGGGGCCGTAGGGTGTTTCTCTGTTCTACTCCATTGCTAATTTTTTCTCAACCAAAGAAGCACTCTCCTTCTCCAAATGAGTCTGTCACCGAGCCCTTTGCTATTCAGTCTTGTGTCATTTCTTTACGGTACACCATTCTAGTAAAATTATATCACAAGTATTGTAAGCACTTGCCGCAGTGATCACAGTGCAAAGAGACGGGGTTTCCAGTTCTTAAAAAGCAGAAAGCCAGCATGTAAGATGGTCCCGATACTTCTCGCTCTTGATATTTCTTTTCTCCTCCTCTGACTTGGGCCACTGAGTGGTGATTATAATTACTTTATAACACAATGGAATGGATTATTATAGCAGAAGAAAATGTTTCAAAGGAATACTTAAATCCATCCAAGCATTCCTTATCCAAGTTTTCTAACTACAATGAAGAATTGTTAGCAATGTATTTTTGTTCATTTGTCAAATGTTCTTCCTGACTTTTTCTTGTTTCACATTTTCAAAGGAAATTATGGTAAAATTGTCTGAGCTACAGTCCTCTGGACCCACAGTCTACTTTGTTCTGTATCTTTGGCTTGCCCTGGGCTAGAGCTGTCTATGCAACCCAGGTCCTCTTTCCACAGCAGCCGTCAGAGCACGTCCAGGGCAGCAGGCGAATTTAAGCCTCCTCCCTCCCTGAATTCGTTCGCACTCTCACGGAATCCTGACGGACTCTGCTGTGAGCTTGATACTGTGCACCTTTCCTGCCAGGTTCATGGACCCTTTGCTAGACTTTTAACACATAAAGAGTAATAAAACTGATATGAATAAGAAAAGAGCAAACAAGATGCAGAGAGACAGAAATGAGTCCTATGAGAAAATATGGAATTATAGGACTTATTGGGGAGAAAGTGTAAAAATCAGACCGGCTATGCTCTTCTAAGAATCCCCTTTTCTCTGGCACAAGGTGGTCAGAGAGGCTTCCTGAAGAGGCAGGGCTTGGGGGGAGGTCTCTGAATGATGGGTAGAATCAGAAACGGAGGCCGACTGGCCTTCTCAGTAAGGGAAACTGTGGGAGCAAGTGCACAGGGGGTTGGGATGTTGTAGTTTTGTGGGGAGAGAGTCAACCCATGACACTGGATAGAGAGTTTGTGAAGGAAGAAGTGGGAGGGCAGGCAGGGCAGGTGGGCAGATTTGGGCAGCGTGTGGAGATCCTGGGATGTCACACTAGGTGGGTGGGATTGTGTCCTGGAGAGGAAGGGTTCCTGGAAGGTTCTGAGAAGAGGAGTGTCATGATAATGGAAGTCTGGGGAGATGAATCAGCTGCTGGTGGAGCGCATACCAGAGTTAGGAGATACCAGAGGCAGAAAGACTAGCCAGGTATCAAGGCTGAAGCAGCTGGAACAGAAGGAATATGTGCCCTGTGCATCCCCATGGTGGGCAGGCCACGGCTCTCTGTGCAGCTCCCGCACTTCCTCACTTGACAGATTGTTCTAGCCCCGTTCAAAGGCCACAGGGATTGACTCCAGGGTCTTGGGCACAGCACACAAGTAGCCTTTGGAGTGGGAGGAACAGAGGCCATGGAGCTAGAATATATTGGCTGCCATCTTCAGTGCTGGGAAACTTTATCTGTGGCAGGTGGGAAAGAGGCCAACCCACAGCAGGAGTAGAATCGAGAGATAAGGTAATTGGGGGGTGGGGGTGGGGGATGACAATCTAAATCCAGTGTGCCACTCCAACTTTCCAAGTTATGTAAGTCAATACATTTTGATCCTTGAAGTTGAAAAAGTCCAAATCAATACCGAAATTATTTTTCAGTCTCCATAGGATTTGTGGAGTATGGAGAAAGTCAGGAATAGACAACTCCAACATTCTAGTGCTGGGTAACTAGGTGTATCGAGCATAGTGGCTAGCATGCAGAAGCACTCATAGTTTTGGTAAATGAATGAATGAGTGAATGATGCAGGGCAGAGGGAAGGTATCAAAATACTGATATGAATGATTTTCAAATATAGCATGTTTTATTTTTTTAAAATACATATTTTTACAAGTAAATTTCTGCCTAATCCTCGACCATAAAGTTACATTTACCCACAGCTAGGAATTGGTACCAACATTCATGGAAGAAAAAAAAATTCCAACAGTAAAAGAAAGTGTGGAAGGAGAGAATGAAGTGTATGTGAAAGGTCTGCAGCAAAAACACAACTTCTCTTTATTTTACAGCCCCGGAAAATAACTGAAAATATATTTCCCCTCCATTAAAAGATGGCAGGGCATCATGTAATTTGTGATTACTCACATTAGCACAGTGTTCTAGTCTTTTGCCAACAAAAGTAAACTGCCCAGGGCCTCTTTTTCAGAAGTTTGCCTGCATTTGGGGATGCATTTAAAACTTAGATTGGACTCTGACGAGGGCGTCACAGGTTATGCAGAATTGCTGTCATGGCACCAAAGCACACATCCCACATCTTCTCTTACAGTGTATCATTGACACTCCTCCCAGGAGAAATATGACTTCTATCCCTCTCCTTGAACTTGGGCAGTCTTTAGATTTGGTTGTAACCAAGAGAATGAAGCGAATGTAACTCTGCATGATTTCTGAGGCGAGGTTGCAAAAGGCAGGCAGCTTCGGCTCCATTCCTGAAGCACCGACACTGGTGCCCTGAGCTGCCATGGAAGGCAGTCTAATTGCCCCAAGGCCGTCATACTGTGAGGAAGCTCAACTAGTCCCTCCGCAGGCAGACAGCACATGAAAAAGCCTAAGACCACAAGAATCTAAAGAGAAATGCCTGGCCAGGCCCTGGTTGCTCCAGACTGCGCTGGAAGCAGGTGACTCCAGCCACTGTCTGACTGTGACTACAGCAGGAAACTGCCTGACCAAGCCCTGCCTGTATTCCTGATGCTTAGAACCCCTGGGGTAATGTGTTGCCCAGTAATAATAACCAGAATAGTTATGTAATCATTGGAAGGGGTTCTTAGCTATTTACTAGATTTGATGTCCTAGAAAACTTGTCAGACCCCAGATCTACTTTGCCAACTCCAGAATGGCCCCTCTTTAAGTATACTTCATCTGCTCCAAAGATCAGAGTATCTCATATAGATAGTTTGAGCTGCCTATACAATGGCACTTTGCCTCTGAAAATAGATATAAAACACATGTTAAACCTCTACTAAATGATACATGTCTATGCAATTATTAGAACTCAAATACTAATGTACTATATTTGTTTTTAATCCTTACTCTAAGAAAGACAGAAAAAAATGAATTATTTATTATGTTAGCTTTAACTACTAGAAATGTAAAACTGTTACATATATACCAATGTGAAGCCTGTTAGAGTCTTAATTTTCCAATAACAATGACAAATTTTTGACACTGTAGAGATTAGGCACTGAATAAATGTCCCAGTAAGATTACATTATGTAGCTTTTGTAACTCAATGTGGTAGAATATTGCATTTTCCTGCCACTGAAAATAGAGTGAAATGCAGTTATTAGAATTATTGCAATATCTATATGCACGTTTTCAAATGTAAATGGCATACTATAAACATAAATCATCCAACTATGGTGTGATTATGTTGAAATAATACAACATGGACATAAATGAAGAGAAATGATATTAACTGCCTTTCCAACTACAAGATTTAACATTCTACCACAGAGATCAAAATGATAATTGAAAAACTGGGTAAATACTATGGCAATAGTCTTAACCTGAGAAAAGCATCAATTTCTTTGAAACTGAAACTGTAGATATACACTCCTACTTATCTCACCAGGCACTTCTTTTGCACTGCACGAAATAGTCAAATCATTCGCAGAAATGAGGTAGGATGTTAGCGTAAATGGGAAATAAAATTTAAATCTGGTGAGGTGGTTAAAATGAACATGAAGCCATGGTTTTGTTTGAAAGGCTCCAAGTAAGAGGCAAAAATGTAGGGGTCCTTTAATGTACCATTATCCACAACAGCCCACAGGAAATCAGGAGGCACCGATAGCTAACATATCAAGTATGTAGATTTTCTACGTTTTTCAAAATGAGTTAACTCTGTCCCCTCAGCTGCACTCCAGCTGTCTGACCTCACACGGGTGCCCAGCACAAGCAGGTGAAATGTAGACAAGGAAAGCTTGAAAACAGGAAACTAGCAGGACTCCATTGATTCCAATGAGACCATTGATAGAGTCTCCAAAGCTTTTGTACCGGTTTGCAACAGGGAGCGGAGATGGAAATTCAGGATGGCGAGAAGGGGGAGAAGAGAGAAGAAAAAAAAAACCCACAAGAAAGGGGGTAAAGCAATTCTGTAGCTCTCTTGTCCTTACTGATGAAGCAAATCATTTATAGCCATAAAGAATCCCGGTGAACCTTCTAGAATTTCTACACTAGTCAATCTCAAATCTATCAAACAATTGTCAATGCCCCTTCTTATGATGAATCTCTTGTGATGCCCCTTTACTATCATGAAATGAAATTTCAAGATACCTGGACACAGAATCTTTTAAGCCCATAAAATGGCCTCAGTACAATATAAAGGCAAAATAAAAGGCAAGTAATGTATAAGGACATAAGTTGTATTTGAATATATAGATGCTGAGGTCTCAATACTGCTGCCATCTATACGGAGAATCACCGGGAATGCAAGAGCTGCAAGCACAGACCTAGCGTGGTGATTGTTATACTGGCACATTCAGTACCACAAGCTGTGTTGCAATTGGTGGTGAGCTTTTCCAAAATTGGGAGCAACTTTTGGTTAAGTCCCAAACGAAACAACGTATAGCCTTTCCTTGATTTACACAAGCTTTCAGAAAAAATAGAGCATTATTAAAACTGCAAAATACTTTATTTTTATACATAAAAGGGGACAGGTATTTTTTAAAGAGTGTATCTTCTAGTCTGGGGTGATCATAAATACGGTTTTTGCCTGTGTGACTGTGTGAGAGTTGAGCAGGAGATGTGGTGAATTTTCACTGCACAGGACTAACCATCCTGGGCCCCACCCCCACTCTCACTGAACATCAGTAGTGCCTCCCTCATCGCCTCCATCATTTTGACAATTCATTTGTCTCCATTAATTTCCAAAACACCACTGGTTTAGATGAATCAGAGCTCTGGCTTTTATTTAGATGGACTCACACGCTCCCAAACCATGCAAGTCTATCTTTTCCTGGGTTTGAAGGAAGGGGAACTGGAATTTCAGAGGAGAGGTAGAAACCAAGTCAGAATGAGAGCCCAAACACCAGAGATGTTGAGGCTGGGGCTGATGGACCCAGTGGGGAGTCCTGCAGGACTTCGCTGGGCTTCGGATGGGATTTCCATCTCCACAGAGATGGGAAGGTAGAATGGAGAAGGCTCAGGCTTGCCTCAGCTTCTCCCCTTAGTTTAATAAAGTTATTAAGAATGTTCATAAAAAGCCACCCAAGACTGTGCTTCCTAAACCATCCAGGTTACCTTGGGACCGTGTGGCCACGGCAAAGCCCAGACAAGGAAACTGTCTGTTTATAAGAATCCCATGCTGCTCTGTCCCCCAATTCCAGCCTATCCTTCACCCCTGACTCCACCATGGTTGGGTGCAGTGAGGAAGAAAATGAGCTGACATGCCCTGTGACATCTTTCCCTCAGAGGACCTTGCTTACAGCAGAGAGAGAGAACGGGTTTTAGTGGGGCCTGTTTTGCCAGGGAGCCAAGGTGGTTCCCCTCTGACACTGTTCTCATTTCTTCATCCTGCCGGGGTCATCTCTACTTACTCACGAGCAGTGTTAGACTCACAGTAAGGGCACAGTTTGCAAAATAAAAATAATAAATATTTTTCACACGCAAAGAACAAAAGGATGGGGTTCTGTGTCATGAGTCAAAGGCATTCCCATGAGTTCCCCATGAGCACCCCGCATGAGCGTGCCACCCCAGAGCCAGGCAGGACCCCGGCCAGAGCTCCAGTCATGCCTGGCCATCTCAGGAGCAAGCTCGGTGTTTCCCACTAAGCACAATTTGGTGATGGAGACTGTCTGGCTGGAAACCTCTCACCAGCAGCAAATGAGTGGGCATAGTCACTGACCAGGTTCCTGGGCAGGTGATGGTGGAGGCGTGACCTGCTTGGCCACACTCCCAGCACTAAGGCAAACCCACACTCACTCAGTCTCCTCACATCCATTCTGGGCTATTCTGTACAAGTATTTGCTTCCTTCTCCTTCGTCTTCTCCTTCCTCTCCTGAGTTACCATCATTCCAAAGTGGGAATGTAGTGCCCTGTACAGGCCAAGGTCTCTTGAGCATAATTTCTCTCCTACTAAACCCAGGAGCCCCTTACTGCAACTGAGATTCCTTCCTCATTCAGTGACAATTGTTTTGTGTCTCTCTGCAAAAATCTTCCTAATTTTAGCACAAGAACAACGTTATTTGCTCTCTTCTCCTGGGGCATGGTTGAAAGTTGGGCCCGTTACTTAGAACCTATCTTAGTTCTGCTAAGCTGTTGATCACATGATGCTTGAGACCATGTACAGACTTTAATGCTAGGGCCCACGAATTCTACAACTCTCCATCACCTTTCCTTCTTTGGGTGGCCTCTCCTGCAATGTTTCCATGGCCCTGACTGCCATTTCTCAAGAAAACACCAGGTTCTGGGAGCTTTTGGCCTCCACCAGGAACTCCAATAAGTGACTGATTGTTGGTGCCCAGAACAAGCTTAGCCTTTAGGAGCTTCCGTCGGGGCAGATGGAACAGAGATGAGGATCTTTGACTAGACCGAGCATATCTGCCAACATCCTATGTTGCGCTTCTAGGAAAAACTTCAATATTTAAGAAAACTCTCTGTCTGTGGATGCTGGCTTGCCCACCAACCTTTTTGCCTTATTTTCTGTCTGGATTTCTATCTGAAATATCCCTTCTCAAACATCCTGCTGCCCTCTATCACAGTGAAGCTGATTTCAAAGAGGTTTCCTCAACTTCCTTTTCACTTTAGATGGTTTTCAAGGTCTACCCCAGCCTGTGTTGGGTCTGCTTGTGGTCCCCTTGTGTCGTGTATCTATCTACAAGCCGGTACTCATCGGAAGCCGCTATCTCCTGGATCAGTTCTAAGGTAAGCAATCTGCACTGAAATGCACCTGTGAGGGACCTCAGGCACAACCTCACTGTCAACTGAAGTCACCCTGTCCCTTTACGATACAAGGCTTAGTACAAACCACATGCAGAAAGTACAAGGACTTTTTGAAATTTCTGAAAATCCTGCAGGTTTTTACATTCTCATACTCAGGCTACCACTAATATGTTCAGTTTATGACTTGCTCTCTCACCTCATGGATACTGTCCCTCCCAGGTATGAGACCCAGCGCCTTTCCTTGACATACACACACATGCACGTGTTCACTTATTGATCCTTTGATTTATAAAATGTGCATGTTCTGCTATAAAGCTCCTTTATAAAGAGGCTTACATTTTAGTGAAGGGAGATGTGCAGTAACACGATAAACAAGAGAATGTATGGTCTGTCAGAGACAGATTAGTGCTACAGAGACTGACAGCGCATTGCATGAAAATGTCAGCGCCATAAGGGCAGGGAATTTTGTTTGCTTTGTTGTGTGGTTCACTGACCTATTTCCAAGAGAGTAGGGCCTGGCATGTGGTGTTGAATAAATATTTATTGGATGAATGAAAGGATAAAGGGAATAAGGCAGTGGTGTATTAGTAAGTGCTTAATAATTGGCTCTCTGGGTAAAAGTGTAGGCATATCTATGTACATAAATTTCATATTTTATTTAAATATGTATTATATAACGTATGATTCTGTAACACACATTTTATATTTGTTATATGCTTTGCCATATAAAAGATTTGTAGCACACAATTTATAAATAATAAAGGATATAATGCTCTTCATTATAATAATAAAAGCATAATATGCTAATTAGACTGGACATCTTTCCGGATGAAGCCAGGGCTGTGAGGGAAGCCTGGGTCGCAGGTGCCAGAGGGAAACTGGTGCCGGCAGTCGGGGGAAAGAAGACCTACTCTTGCACAAATTTTGTGCATCAGGTCTCTAGTAAATTCTATAAAACTTACAATTCTCTGATTTTTGTTTAACTCTTATCCATAGCTACTCTCTGGTTGCAATGGACAAATAAATGTAGATCCAACATGAATATGGACTGATGATATTGTGTGCAGTAAGAGAAAGACATACTGAAATAATAAAAGTGTAAATCACTGTTTTACGTAGAGTGATCTTAGAAAGAGGCTTTTGAACTCAGGAAGCAAGTGAGGGTGAGCTCTGTGGATGTCCAGGCAGGTAGAACAGTATCTGAAAGGCCTGCCATCAGAGAGCTGGCTTGCCAAGAACAGGCAGGATTTGAGTGGGAGGGGATAGGGTGGAGGGGATGGGCTCAGATGCAGGTTCATGGAAGGGTTTGAACAGGAAGTATCATGGGCCACTGTGTGCACAGAACTTTCTGCAAGGTGTTGGACGAAAGAGGAGCCATACAACAACTCGACATGGAATATCAGGTACCTCCATTCTTGAAAGACCTTTTGGCTGCTTGTTAACTGGATTTACCACAGGCTGCCCACTACAGCAAGGGCAGAGCCAGGCACCTGTCTGACTCCTCCTTACCCTCTCCTCCCACCTCTTCTCGGCACTTTCCCTGCCTCCCAAGCATTCTCCTCCATCCAGAGGATTTTAATTCTCTGTAGCCCTGCCTTCAAATTCAAGTTTAGACTCATCGCAAGGCTCAGTAAAACAAAAGGGCCTTCCTCTCCATCAATAGCAAGGGCCATGAGGAGCATTCTCCTTCCTAGAGCACAGTGAGGTTTACATTACACTTTCCTTTCTTATATTAACATACAAGTGACTTACCAATAATTATGTCAGTTTCCCCCAAAATAAATTATATTCCTATTACTAAAAAGAGGCATAATACCAATGCATCTGTTTTGCGCCCTGACTCATAATAGGTAACATTTTATTGTGGGCTTGCTCTGTGTCCAGTCATAAGTGCTCACATATATAAGGTGACCATCCTCCTGGGCAAATGATGTCATTAAGGGCATCTTCGATGAGCAAAAATAGTTTCATCTGTGTTTCTGGCCTATATTGATGCCCTGCTTTAGCTCTGTTACCCCTCACAACAACTTCTGACGGGAATATTGTCTGTGTGGTATAGATAAGGAAACTGAGATTTAAACAGGTTCAGAGACATATACCAGGTTTCACAGTCTTAGGGTGGAGCTGGGATTCAGAACCTCAGCTGTCTGACTCAAAACACAGCTCTTACCCTCCCGCCTCAATTTCCAGCCCGCTTTGTGCCACAGCCCCGCTGCGCCCCATACTGGCTGTTTCAGAGCCTCTCACCACCCCTACCCCAAAAAGGTGCACATGCCTTGCAATTAAGAATAAGAAAAATACATATAATATTTTTCATCAATTGTTATAGGAGTACATAAAAAAGAACTCATCTTCTTTTAATTATAATCACTTGAACAGTTTTAAAATCTTACAAAGTATTTCCCATAAGTACAGAATATTTTCGTAATTTTTAGGAAAAAAAGCAGCAATTAGCCTTGTGTTGCCACATTGTTGTTTGCTTGCAGACTTCAAAGTCAGTTTCAATCAGAGTTGCCTACACGTGAGGCACCGTCATCAATCTTTCACTTGAGGTCCACACGTTTCTTCCCTTGGTAACTCTTGATCTCTTTTTGTAACAGCTGCCAAGAATTCAGTGTTTCCCCTAGCTGGGAGAGAGGCCCAAGCCTCTTGTAGGTTTCTCTGTCTCACTCAGAGAGTTGCAATATCAAGTTTATAGTCATAACGCATTCTGGAGACAGGAAAGAGACACAGGGGAAAAAAACAAAACATTGCTTCAAGCTAGTCTGCTTCTGATGCACCAAGCAGTTTCTGTCATGCCCAATATCTTGCTCGCTCTAGAAATATCAGTCACCCTGCTGTTTTCCCATAGTGGTGACATTTCTCTTTAGCTGAGCCATAAAGCTTGTCCTTGGAAAGGAGAACCGTGGGAGAGTAGACACCAGTGAGCAAACACCAGCTGGGGACAGCAGGATCTTGAAACAAGTCTGCTCCAGGTCTGAGGATCATGAGAGAAATCTGATTAAAGTCATATTGTCTTTTTAAAAAATTTATCTTTATTGTTGAAAGTATTACAGATGTCCCCCCTTTTTCCTCAGTGACCCCCTCTACCCCACAGCCTTCCCCCACCCTCCACCGGCCTACACCACACTATTTGTCTGTGTCCATGGTTTATGCATAAATGCATATAAATTATTTGTTTAATCTATTTTTAATCTATATGGCTTTCCCTTCCTTTTCTGAGAAACCATACCTTGTAGGATTTTGTAAGAAAATGTGGACAACAAAAAAGTAAGGAAAAGAATAAACTAAAGAAAAAAGGGGGAAACCAGCTACATTAACAAATGAACAAAGAAATTAGTAAAACAAAGAAATATATACCAACTTTCTGGGAGCAGTTTGACAAAATATACAAAGTTCACCAAAGATATATATAATTTTGATGCAGGATATCCACCTGTAGGAATTTTTCTTAAGGAAGTAATTAGGGAAGTCTCTAAATATTTAGCTTCAGAAATGTTTATCCTAACATCGTTTGTGATGACAAAAAAGGGGGGAAATATAAATATTCAATAATAGATTATTAGTTTAGAAAGCTCTGGTCTGTCCAAATGGTGGAATACTAAGCAGCCATTTAAAATAATACTGTCTGTGGAAGTTATTTATTGATGTTAAAATAAATTACTTAAATATTTGAGAGTGAAAAGATCAGATTAAAATATAACATGAGGGAAATTCTGCTGCTGGCCAAGAAGAAATAACAAGAACCAAACTTACCCTCCTGCCAGAAACAACCAAAAAAAGGACAAACTGTACCAAAAAAATGTTTTTTGAGTTACTGTGCATTAGTCAACCAAGACAGTGATTTTCCAGAAATGAAAAATAAGTGAGGTGAGCCCTACTACCATCCTAGCTGACTGCCTTGAGAGAGCTTCCAGACTGAAGTGCAAGGAGGAGAAACACGGGCAGAGACTAACGGATTCCCTGAGTTACAGAGATGGCAGAGCGCACAAGGAAATGGAGGTGGCTGGAGTTTGTAGGAAAGAGAGCCTGAAAGGAGAGAACTTCGCACACTAGAGATATGCAGAGTACTCCTGAATACTTAGCTGTATACTGACCAGTGCAGGCATGTGGGGAAAGGACTTGAGTCCAGGGAAAGAACCACTCAAAAGGAGCAGAGAACAGCCTGACTCATAAACAGGGCCAGGAATAGTGCCTGCTCCCATTGCACAGACTAGAAAACCTCCTGACTTACCGGGCCTTGGATAAATATACAAAATGGTTTTGCTTCAGTAATGAAGAATACTTAGCTCTAGCAAGCACACTAGCACAATTCTGCCTGATAACCCTAAAAAAAAAGACCCCAAAGGGTCAAACTGTTCCAAGTAAGCTAACTATGTCATAAAGTTAAATAATATTTATGGGAATACAAAATCATCCAGCACACAGCAAGTAAAATTTACCATGTCTGGCCTCTAGTCAAAATTATCAAGGATGAAAAGAAGAAGGAAAATAAAACTCATAATGAGGAGAAAAATCAGTCAACACTGACCCAAAACAGACACAGATGCTAGAGCTAGTAGACAAGGACACTGAAAGAGTTGCTCTAATTGTGTGCCATGTGTTTCAAAAAGTTAAATAGAGACATGGAAAATATTTGAAAAGACACCAACCAAGCTTTTGGGGATTAAATATACATTGTCTACGATTTTTTAAAAAATTGTTAGATGGAATTAATGGCAGACTGTACATTGCAGAAGAAAAGAATGGTGAACTTTAAGATATAGCAAAAGAAACTATGAAATATAAAACAGAGTGAAAGTGAATTTTAAAATTATAAAAAGAGCATTGTGAGCTGTGTAACAACTTCAAGAAGACCAATATATATGTAAGTAAAATCCCTACAGAAGAAGATAGACAGAGAGGTACCAAAAAATATTTGAGGAAATAATTGCCAAAAATGTTTCAACTTTGATAAAAGCTATACTCACAGAGATGCAACAAAACCAATCACTCAAAGAAACAAGAAGAAAACTACCTCAAGGCACATCATAAGCAAATTGTTCAAAATCAAGGATAAAAAGAAAATCTGAAAGGGAGCTGGGGGTAGAGAGAAAAGACATGTTATATACAAGGAACAAAGATAGGGATGACAGACGACTTCCTGCAGGACAATGCAAGCAAAAAGACAGTGGAGCAGGATTTTTGAAGCATTGAAAGAAAAAAAAAACCCTGTCCATTTCTATACTATATGCAGTGATAATATGTTTCAAAAATAAAGACATTTTTAGAGACACAAAAGCTGGAAGAATTAATTATTAGCAGACTGTAGTATGAGAAATATTTTTTAAAAGTCCTTTAGGCAAAAGGAAAATTACTCCAGACAGAAATATGAATCTATACAAAGCAATGAAGAGCACCAGGTGTGGTAACTAGAAGGTATAGGTATTTTAAGGTATTTTCTATATTTAAATATTTTAAAAATAAATTTTAAAGATAGTTGACTGTTTAAAGAAAACAATAACAATAACATGTAACAGTAAAATGTATACCAATAATAGCACAAAGGACAAGAGGGGAAAAAGAGACATACATGACTTTACATGACATAATTTAATATCATTTAAAAGTAGACTATGATAAGTTAAAGATGTATATTATAAAACACTAAAGCAAACACTAACATTTTAAAAAGGTATAGCTAATAAGCCAACAAAGGTGATAAAATGTTATCATAAAATGTCAATTAATTAACAAGAAGGCTGAGAAAGCAAGGGGGTGGGCACCAAGAACACATGGTACAAATAACAGAATAACAGCAAGATGATAGATTTAAACCTAACCTTATCAATAATCGCATTAAACGCAAATGATCCCAACTCCCAGTAAAAGGCAGAGCTTGTCAGAATGTATTCAAAAAACAAGATTCAACTATATGCTGTCTATAGGAAATACATTTTAAATGTAAAAATGCAAATAGGTTGAAAGTTAAAGGGTGGAAAAGATATATCATGCTAACACCATTCAAATAAAACTTGAGTGGCTGTATATAATATCAAATAATGTAGGTTTTGGAGCAAAGGATGCTACCAGGGATAAGAAGGAAATTTCATTGTGATAAAGAATTTGGTAAAAGGACATAATCATTCTAAATGTTTATGCCCTTAGTCATACATCTGCAAGATACATGAAGCAAAAACTAAAAGATTCTCAAGGAGGAACAGACAAACCTGCAATTATAGTAGAAGATTTCAACTGTCTTCTCTCAACAATTGATAGAAGTAGCAGAAAATAAGTAATAGAGTATTTGAACACTGTCAACCAATTTGACCTAATTGACTTTTAGAAAACATTCTACCCAGCAGCAGCAGAATACACATTATTTTCAAATACATGTGAAACATTTATAAAGATAGACAATATTCTGGGCTACAAAATAAGTCTTGCTTAATAAATTTAAAAGGATGTAAGTCACACAATTTTGTTTTCTGATTACAGTAAAATTAAATTAGAAGTCAATAATGACAAGATATCTGAAAAATCTCCAAATATTTGGAAATTAACAACATCTAAGTTATCCAAGGGCAAAGGAAGAAATGAAAAAGGCAATAATAAAATATGTTGGGTAAATGAAAATGAAAACACAACACATCAGAATTTGTGACATCATGCTAAAGTAGTACTTAGGGGAGGAATTATAGAATTAAATGCCTAATTATATAATTATACACTTGAAACTAATATAAAATAATATTGAATGTGGACTGTAATTGAAAAATAAAATTAAAAAAATTAAAGATATCTTTGCAGACATGATCATCTACATAGAATACAAATCTATAAGAACTGATAAGAGAGTTTAGCATGGTGACAAGATATAAGATCAATAAATTTAAAAATCAGTGTTTCTGTATGCTAGCAAAGAACAATTAGAAATTAAGATTTAAAAGAAAGCACACCATTTATAATAGCTTAAAAGTAAATCTGACAAAATACATGAAAGACCTGTGTACTAAACACTGCTGAGAGAAATTTTATAAGACCTAAATAAATTTAATTAACTATCAGGTTCATGTAACAGATGACTCAATATTATTAAGATGTTAATTCTCAAATTTGTCTAAAGATTCAGAGTAATCCCCATAAAAATCCCAGTGGATTTATGAATAGAATTTGACAACCTGATTATAAAGTCCATATGGAATGAAATGCAAAGGACCTAGAATAATCAAAACAACTCTGAAAAAGAACAAGTTGAAGGACTAACATTGCCTGATTTCAAAAGTTATAGTGATACAGTAATAAAGATGGTGTGGCACTGGTATGAAGACAGACAAATACAGCAGAAGAGATTTCAATAATAGACTCATGCATATATGAACAATGAATATTTTAGAAATATTTAAAGTAGAAAAAGGATAGTATTTTTAACAAATGATGGAACTGAATATTCATAAGAGAGAGAGGAAGAAAGGAAAGAGGAGTACAACAATTTTGATGTATACTTTGCATCATATGAAAAATTAATTTATACCAGATTATAGACCTAAAGTTAAGATTTTAACCCTTAGAGTGCCGGGGAGCGCAATCGCGCTCCTCCTGTCTTTCGCCAAAAGTGCCAGGAGCGCTATCAAAGCTTCGAAATGGCGTCCAGTTCTAAGTCTGCTTTTATTAGTGCTGATGATATTGCTAAATATGTCAATGTAGTAAAGGTTTCCTTAAGTTTTTGAATATGTAACTTCATTTACTTACGATTCATAATTTTTTTCCTAAACTGCTGTAAAATCAGCAAAAGTGCCTTGGCAATTTTAGCATAGTTCCTAGGATATTGGTTGGCACTCAAAGGATTAAACTATAAATGTCTAGGAAAAAATATAGGAAGAAATATTCATGGCCTTGGGTTGGCAAATGTTTCTCATATCTGACACCAAAAACATAAAAAAATTAATAAACTGACTGTATCAAAATGAAAAACTTCTGCTCTACAAAAGACACTGCTAAGAGAAGGAAAAAATAAACCACAGACTTGGAGAAAATATTTGTAAGTCATATATCTGATAAAGGACTTGCATCCAGAATATAATAAGAACTCTCAAAACTCAATGATAAGAAAATAACCCAATTTTTAAAAATTAGCAAAGAGAATACATGATGACAAATAAGCACACCAAAAGATGTGCAACATCACTAGTCATTAGGAAAACAAATTAAAACTACAAATAGATTCCATTATACATCTACTAGAGGCCTGGTGCATGAAATTCGTGCACAGTAGGGTCCCTAGGCCTGGCCAGCGATCAGGACTGATCAGGGCCTTCCAGCTGCTGGCCAGGGCCTTCCTTTGTTCCGCACCACCCCCTGGTGGTCAGCGCACATCATAGCAAGTGATCAAACTCCCCATCTCCCAGTCGAACTCCCGAGTGGACACTTTGCACATTAGCCTTTATATATATATATATATATATACGAGAGGCCCAATGCATGAAAATTCATGCAAGAGTAGGCCTTCCTTCCCCCCAGCTGCCGTCACCCGGGACCCATGCTTCCCTCCTCCGGCCACCGTCAGGCACCCGGGACCTGGGCTGGCTTCCCCCAGGCCCCGGCTTCGTCAGGAAGGACGTCCAGAATGACGTCCGGAAGACGTCCGGTCTAATTAGCATATTACCCTTTTATTATTATAGATCAGGATAATAAAATGTTTAAAATTGACCATACCAAGTGCAGACAGAGATATGGAAGAACCAAACTCTTCATATACTGCTGGTAGGAATAAAAAGTGGTATAACCATTTGGAATCTATTTGACAGCTTCTCAAAAAGTTAAACAGACAGTCACCATATGACTGTTCCATTCGTGGGTGTTTACTCAAGAGAAATAAGACGTTCACACAAAGACTTGTATGCAAATGCTCATGGAATTGTTCTATTATGTTTATTTGTAGTAGCCCAAAGAGGAAACAACCCAAATGTCCTTAGCAGGTAAAAGAATAAACAAACTGTGTCACATAGATACAAAAGAATCCTATCCCACAATGGCGCTACAGCCTGGGAGACTCTCAAGATAATTATGCTGAGAGACAGAAGCCAGATAAGAAAGAATACATACTGTATGATACCATTTATATAAAATTCTAGACATTTTAACTAACCCAGGGTGACAGAAAGCAGACATGTTGCCTGAAACTGGGATGGTGGGAGCATCAGGATGGAGGGATTACAGTTGAGCATGAGTTGGGGGTGATGGGTATGTTCACTACCTGAATTGTGGTGATGGTTTCACAGGTGTACACACATGTCAATACATTCGATTGTACACTTGTAAAATGTGAAATTTATTACATGCCAGTTATTCATCAATAAGTTCTTAAAATACTTTAGCCTTATTTTGGTAAAAATATCTATGCATATTTATATGGTTGGGAAAGGGCATATACTAGTACACTAAAAGGTTGAAACAGTTTATTTTCCTTTTCTTTTCTTTTTTCTCTTCTTTTTCCTTATCTTCCTTTTCTTCTTTTGCTTATTTACAAATTCTTATTTTCCAAATATAATATTTATTATGTGTGTAACAAAGAAAAAAAAGGAGAACAATGTGGAGCAAAATAGCTAGAGAAAAGAAGGAAAGCTAGTGATTTTGTTAATAAAATCAGAAGAAAGAACGGGAGACACACTTTGGAGAAATTATAAAGAACATCTCTTATTTTACACAAATTCATCAGGAACAAAAAAAGTAAGGATCAGATTGGTGACTGTTATGTAAACCAAGTTGTCATAAGTTTCAAAGCGGTTTAAGTAGATTATTACAGTTTCCGAAATATTTACATAAAAATAATTAGGGTTGGTTATTTTCCAAGCAGCAACTTCAATGCAATGTGCAGAGGGAGAAAACGAGGCCTGATGACTGAAAGTTTGGAAAAAATGAAATCATTTTCAACGTGGTGATGATTCCAGCGAAGAGAAGATGAATGGTCTAGGTCAGATTTATTGCCTGTGGCAATTCTGAAAAGGAGTTCTTTTGCTTTTGGAAGAATTAGCTGCTGCATTATTGTAG
Organism: Myotis lucifugus; assembly: GCF_000147115.1. NCBI lineage: Eukaryota > Metazoa > Chordata > Mammalia > Chiroptera > Vespertilionidae > Myotis > Myotis lucifugus. Next base: position 8,996,592 of record NW_005871053.1, on the reverse strand, counting down.
CTGGCAGACTTAGTGATCGAAATAATTTTCTTTCTTTTAAAAAAATATATTTTATTGATTCTTTACAGAGAGGAAGGGAGAGGGATAGAGAGTTAGAAACATCGATGAGAGAGAAACATTGATCAGCTGCCTCCTGCACACTCCCTACTGGGGATGTGCCCGCAATCAAGGTACATGCCTTTCACCAGAATCGAACTCGGGACCTTTCAGTCCACAGGCCGATACCTTATCCACTGAGCCAAACCAGTTAGGGCTAAATAATTTTCTAGAATCATAAAGATTGTACAATTTTTGTATTAGATCTGATGGTTGGTGAAACTGTGACAAAGAAGTACTAAAAGATCAAGTGTTTGTTTAAGTCTGAAGGCCCTGAAATGGAGCAGCACTTGAAGGCAGGATTCCCCAACTGCCTGCTATTTTGTAAAATACACAATAGACGACACTGTTTATTGGTTGAGGAGAGAAGGGGTAGTATAGCTCTGTGGCCATGTTCACAGTCTTGGGAGACAGACCACGCACACTGAGTTCCCAAATCCACCACTTTCTATGGGGCCCTGGGGCACTTTATTTTTCTCATCAGCCCAATAAGAATTCCAACAGTTCGTTGTGGTTTGTTATGAGGATGGAATGAGATACCACAGGAAAGTCACTTAGGTTTAAAATATCACACTTACTATAATGTCCTGGTTAAATTTTAGAAATTTTTGGTTCATTCCTAAATGAAAACTAAAAGGATAAATTAGAACAATAGAATGTTAGTGCTGAAGGGGCCTTAGAGACTATGTCGAGTTCTCCAAACTGAGGCCTGGGGAGTCTGACCTGACACAGAGCCTGATAGCGCTCCCTGTTTAAAGTGTGCCTCATTACACACCACAGTTGCTTGACATTGCTCATCTGGCTCACTGTGAGTTCTTCATCAGCTCATAAGCTTTTACAGAGCAATGTCTAGGATGTGTTAAGTAAAAAATGGTCAGCAGAGCCAAACTCACCAGGGTGCTTAAGAAGTGTTACCTGGTGACGGCAATTATTACATGACAGGCAAGGGTCTAGTTCCAGAAACTCCCACACTCTCCTTCACTCTTCTCTCTCCCTCTTACACACACACACACACACACACACACACACACACACACACACACACACTTTCTCTTTGTCTTCTTTGCCTGGATCAATAAGCACTTATGCAGCAAAGCCAAACCAGAATGTCCAGAAATAAAATTTAGCCTTAAAATAAATGTTCATGTAAGGTTACATTATTTCAGATTTACTGACTATTCTTATTCTAAAACTAGAGGCCCGGTGCACCAGTGGGGTCCCTCGGCCTGGCCTGTGCCCTCTCGAAATCCGGGACCCCTTGGGGGATGTCGGATAGCCGGTTTTGGCCCAATCCCCACAGGCCTGATCCAACAGGAGGGAGCTCGATCCTGTGCATTGAGCATCTGTCCCCTGGTGGTCAGTGTGCATCATAGCAACTGGTCAACTGGTCGTTCGGTCGACTGGTTGCTTAGACTTTTATATACACTGAGTGGCCAGATTATTATGACCACCCCATCAGTATTTCGTTGGGCCACCTATTGCCTTCAATACTGTGGCGATTCTTCTTGGCATTGACTCCACAAGATGTTGAAAGGTGATGCGAGGAATCTGACACCATGCCTGATGAATAGCACTGTCCAGTTCTGTAAGATTTGATGGTTGTGGAACCAGCTGCCTGATGGATCTTTTAACTTCATCCCACAAACGCTCAATTGGATTGAGATCTGGTGATTGTGGGGGCCACCTAAGCAAGGTAAAGTCTCCCTCATGTTCTTGAAAGTACTCCTGCACAATATGAGCACCGTGGCATGGTGCATTGTCTTGTTGGAAGAAGCCATCTCCATTGGGATACGCCATCAACATGATAGGATGAACTTGATCAGCAACGATACTTAGGTATGTTGTGCTATTCAGATGTTTATAATGATCTGGCCCTCTAGCAACTTCAGTGAGAAATTATAGCTAATTTGCCTACAAAAGTCAGGTGGTCATAATAATCTGGCCACTCAGTGTATATACTAGAGGCCAGATGCACGAAATTTGTGCAAGGGGCTCAACCCTCGCAGCTGCAGTGGCTGCCTGAGCCCTCACAGCCCTGGCTTCGTCTGGAAGGTCATCCGGAAGGACATCTGATCTAATTAGCATATTATGCTTTTATTATTATAGGTATATGTAGATATTTGCTTAGCAAATTGTTTATTAGACAAGAAGGGAAATCAAGTCCTCAACTACTCCTCCACACTTTTGCAGCAAATTTCTATTCAGCTTGTATTCAACAGATTCTATCCCAGAAGAAATGGTGAAGCATGTATTCTATCCAGCTTCTCCCAAGGGCTGTCATTATAGTGTGGCTTCAGTCATTACTGTTATTACAGAAAATTCTGTTCAATTTTAAACCATGCACCAAAATGTGCTTCAAGCATAAATATACATCATTTTCAGACTCTCAACTATTTGAGACCATCCACACATCTTCTTCTCTCTTCACTACTTAAAAATTATAAAAACTTGACTCTTTACCACTCTACAAAATTCCCTTTGTTTATTCTAAAACCTGCCTCTTCTTCCTGCAGTATTTTCACAGATAACAGAAAACAAAGTCAGAGTGAAGTGAGGAGGGTCTGGCTCTATGTGAGAAGCTAATAGTATCCTCCCAGGGTAGCTGCCAACAGCATCCTGACCCTTCCTGGGATTCTTCAATACTGCAATGAAAAGTGCAAACTGTAGCTCAAATATGTCTTCCCTCTAAGTGCATTGGGTCATTTACCTTAACAATGTGAACGTGCTCTTATTATCCTGTTCAACTTGATTAGTGTATGGCCTAACATTTAAAAGTGCACTTCAGATAAAAGAATGTACAAATGCATGATTGGTTCCTAATACATTGAGCAACCCCTTAATGAACTGTGAGCCATCGAGAGAGGAACTATTACCTACCAGTCACAGAAATGGCAAACCAGACAAAGATGGGCTTTGTGTGGATTCGTGCATGCACAAGCACAGGTGCACACACATGCACACCATGCACACACACATAGGAAGAGAGGATGATCTTTCTCCATCTTCCATGATATACTGATTGCTAACTTTGCTGGAAAAATAACTAAGAGAATTCAAGGCAATTAGTTCAGAGGAATTAGTTTATTTAGGAGCCAAACATAAATGTGCACCATCCTTTGGCAATGTGCAGCGCGGCTGACCTAGCCCCTAACTAGGAAGGTTCAGGGGGCATGTGGAGAAATCTCCTGAGAGAGCTTTCTCCCTGTTTTTTTTCCAAGCTAAGATAGAGCCAACTTAGGGTGTCAGATTTTCTCAGTCATTTTAGACAAATTTTGTCCTATCTCTCTTTATTCCCATTTCTCTTTTTCTTCCCTGTCATTTTTTTCTTCGGCCTTTACTTACTAAACATATATCTTTTAGTGTTAGAATAGGCAAAGGCACTGGCCAACCAGTCTGTTCATACAGTTTAAAACTAGAAGGTTGGTATCTTGTTTATGAAATTTATCTGACGTTTACTTCTGATTGGAATCTAAACATTTTCAGATGAGTGAAGCAATGTGTCTCTACTTTATTTCTTGCTCATATATTAGATAAATGCAGCTGAAATGTAACTGAGCCTGAGGTTTATATATTTACTTGGCAGCAGGCTCATCTGTAAGAGATTTAAGAACTATGCAGATCAGTATCAACAAATGTTTACAGGGTGCTGAGTGAGCATGAGAGGAATACAAATGGATCCAGGGTTCCTCATATTAACAAGGCACCACTTTCTACCTGCCACAGGCAAACAAGCAACACACACCAGGAAGGAAAGTAGTTCATTAGCAATAGGATGATGGGGGAAGGGCTCGTAGAAGAGATTAAACTTGAGCTTGGCCTTAAAATATGTGACTGGGCAAAATAAATCCAGAGAAGGGCAAAGGTCATGGGGCAGGCCCAACTGAGGCCCCAATTGAAAAAGAACAGCTTGTGTTTGGGGGTCTGTGGAGGAGCCCAGTTAAGGCTGCAGGGACAGTCCATGGAGGGGAACATGGTGGCATGAGAGGCTGAGGACCATGAAGCTGGCTAAGAATGGGAAAGAATCAAAGGCTTTAGTGGCACCTGCAGAGGCAGATGAACCTGGCCTGGTATACAGGGCGGGTTATAAGTTGAGAGTGCCCTCACGCAGAGTGTCTGGGGGGAGGATGGCCTGAATAGGGCAAGCACATGTGGGTAACAAAGGAAAGAGTGGTGAGGAATGGTGAGGCATTCTCTGGTGAGGGTCTTACCTCATGTGGCAGATTTAACAGAAATGGAGATTAACTCTATATGTAACTCTCTTGTGCTTTTCTTAAAATAAGACATTGACACTCCTGCTTTGAGAAGTGGAGTCTATGTGTCACCCCTTGAACCTGGGCAGGACTTTGTAATAGGACTTTGCAACTGGTAGCTTATGCAGCTGAGGCTGGGTCATAAAAGGCAATGAGGTTTCATGCCTCTCTCTCTCTCTCTCTCTCTCTCTCTCTCTCTCTCACACACACACACACACACACACACACACACACACACACACACATGTCCTGGGAGCCCTAAGCCAACAGGTAAGAGTACTGGAGAGATCACATGGAGAGAGTGGAGAGAGAGATGCCTGAGGAGGTCCAGCCATTCAAGCCCATAGACTTTGACTCTTCTAGCTGAGAACCTGCACATCACAAATCAGAGACAAGACTCTAGGCTCTGTCCTGACCTATAGAATCCATGAGCATAAGACAAGGTCATTTTATGCCACTCACTAAGTTCTGGGGTAGTTTGAACCAAAGCCATAGCACCTATCACACCCCATCTCTTTATTAAAACCCCACTAAGCACACCTTGTGCTTCTACAGGCCCCATTCTGGCAGTCAGCAGGTTTTCTTTCTATAAAGAACCAGAGAGTAGCCAGTTTAGGCTTTGCACATACTCTGCCTGAGATAACACCCAAATGAACCTGACAGTGTTCCAGTAAAACTTAATGTATGAAAACAGGCATCAGGCTGAATTTGACCTGGGGGCCTAGCTTGATGACCCCCCCTCATCCTATCCTTAGGGGTCACCAGCAATAGGTCTCATGACCATAGTAGTCCAAAGTTGGTCCTACAGGCTGCACCAGGAAGACAGGGACAGTACACAGTGCCCATGTCCAAGACCATGTTGTGTGAGCCAAAGTGAACAAAAGGTCTGGGGTGACATATCTCCCACCCTCCACCCCCACCCACTGAACAAGGCCAACCATTTCCACTACCACGATAGTTAGGTCCTCAGAACTATCCTAACCTGGAATCCTTCCTCCTCCTGCCTCCTATTTTACTTCATTCTTAATTGCCCCACTTGACTGTGTTCAACACTGTAATCCTGAGGGTTTTTCTACTGGCTCAAAGCAAAACCAATTTGTGAAACCCAGCTCCCTGTTACTAAGTGCTCCGAATTCATTTCAGGAACCAAAAGGGTGCTCTTCACCCATGATACATGGAGCTCAAGGATGGGTAAGAATGCATCCCATAGTCCAATTCCTATTCCTTGAAATGCCTTCAACTGTGAGCAGCAGAAAGTGACAAGTAGACAGCAGAGCACAATGGGGCTGTGCTTTTGTTCCTGCCTCCTGAGAGCCGAGCTGCTGTTGGGTCCTTGATATCTCTAAGTGCTGATTTTGCAATGATGGTGAAGTAAGCAGTACTGAGTTCACAAGTTCAGATCACAGAATAAGCTGAGAGAGGCCTTAATGAGAGACAGAAGGAGCTAGCCAGAAAATTCACCTCGCCTTCCTCCTGGTTTTACAGGATTCTCTAATAAGGGGATAACTTGGAGAAAAAGGAAAGAAACTCAACTAAGTGTAACAGCAGGAGTCCCTCCAGCAATCTCTAAGCAGCTTCCTGAGAAGGTCTCCAGCCTTCAGCAGAGGCCGGCAAGGCTTAATGAGAGCAGCCCACATGCATGCCGTCCACAGCTGCTGGATGCTGGCTTCCCCGGGCCTTTGCCTGCCCAACATCAGCGGGCCACTCAGAAAAAACAGGACAGGAGGGACCCTCAGCGATTGTTCTCAGCCCTGACCAAGCTGTTCTTTAGACATATGGTTTGCCTTATGTCATGGGGCCACTGAAATGTAGGGAATAAAGGTGCTAAGAAAGTGAATTCGCAATTTCACATCTAAGATCAATGGAAAGTGAAAAAAGAATTACGAATAAAGCTTCTATTTCATCAATTCAAAAAACCACGGCCATCACAAGTTCAGAGGGAAGGCGTGGCATCCTTAGAAGACAGACAGAGACCTATCAGATTGACCGAAGGGCTCTTGGGCATGGCGGCGGGTTAGAAACTTGGCAAGCTCAGCCAGCCAGTGGAGGAATAGTTGGGGAATCTTTGAATGGAGATTCTTTCTTCCTCCCCCACCTGTCCCCTAAATCAAGACAACTTTAGAAGGAAGCAGGACAGCAATCACGGTGACCTGTCACCTCAGGCCACAGAGGAACTGACATGTGCTTTCTGAAAGCACTTGTTAAAACAGTTGTTTGCGTGAGAGCTAGCTCAAACCTTCTGGGAAAACATGATTAAAAGAATCACTTTGATTTATCAAAGGGAGCAGCGTGAATTTCTGTTCTGAAATCCGCGGAATCGCCCTGTACTCTCCAGCGCGGAGTGCCATGTTTGTGCCACGTGAGCACGAGTAGATGGTCTGGAGAACCCTGCTTGGGGCGAGCCACTGACTATCTCTCAGTCTTCTCAGCTGCAAAATGGGTCTAATGAACCCATGTAGCTCATTCAGCTCATATGAATAAAGTCCAAGTGAGATCACATGGGGGAAAGTACTCCAGAAACTCTGAAGTGGTTTCCAAGGGTAACATTTTTGGGGGCGTTTTGTAGAACTCTAAATAAAATTCAATTGGGAGAGAGAAGGACAATGGAGACAATCTGGTGACTAAATTGTTTTCATTTTTAAACATTTATATAGCACTTTATATGTTCACAGAGCATCACAGTCCTTTTTCCTGAGTTACTTTGACAGGTTAACGTTTTTCTTACTGACCATGGAGCAATCACCAGCGTCAAAACATGGCAGAAAGGGTGAAAGTTCAGAAAAGCAGGAATGCAGCTACTTCCCTTCTGGATACATGGACGTTATCATCAGCCATCACTCCCTCCACCCACATCACCATCCCCGACCCAACACACACACACACACACACACACACACACACACACACACACACACACACCGAAACTAGCGACAACATAAAATAGAGCTCAAGGCCAAACTTTAACCACAAACTATACATATTTCTCCTCTTCTTTATCCAAAACCAGGTAGGAACTTAACTCAAGATTTCTTATAAAACCTACCACAAAAGTTCTGATTTTCCTAACAGCACAGAAAAAGCCAGATTCTTGGACTTTGCTCTGGAAAAGCAAGATAGACCTTCCGAAGCCCCATCTTTTGCCCTAATTAGAGCTACATGCTTGAGGTCAGCTGGTCAAATGGCTGCAAGTCACATACTGATTCTGTAATCTCCAACTATTTTTTAATGTTTTCACTGATTTTTTTAAGAGAGAGAGAGAAAGGGAAAGGGATAGAAAAATAGAAACATTGATGAGAGAGAAACATCAATCAGCTGCCTCCTGCACGCCCCACACTGGGGATCGAGCCTGCAACCCAGGCATGTGCCCTGACCAGGAATTGAGCTGGGGACCTCCTGATTCATAGGTCATTGCTCAACTACTGAGCCACACCGACCAGGCTGTAATCTCTGACTTCTTACAATAAACTCATCCTATAATCACTGATATCCTAAACACTAACAAAGCTTTAGCGGTTCTTTCTCCTGTGGGGACAGGCTTAAACTGAGGGCTGGGATGCACTTATTTTCAGGGAGTAAAACACAGACAGAAGGAAACATTGCAATGAACTGTTGCAATGAAATGTCAGGCCAAGATCCTATTCTGAAATGGAGACAGTTGGGACCCTGTGTTGAAAGTTTGGTTTGGCTGAGGCTACATTGCAACGAGGTTGATTTGGTTTTGCCTTTATGCTCTCCCCTTAGCTGGGTCCTGAGCTTAAAGCAGGGGTGTGGCCCTAGGGTAGGGGGCCAGGGACAGGCCCTCACAATGATTGCAGGCCAGGGTGTCAGGGACAGACAGATGTCAATGAGCAAGAGTGGTGGTGGGGCCCCCTCATGGAGGGCTGTGACAGGTGTCCTCTGGGAAGGAGCTCGGGCTAATACTGAATTTTAAGGGTTTTCTCTTATTGTAAATCTCATCTGTAAACTCCCGTCAATTTTCTCCCAGAGTAGGTATCACAGTAGGTGAGAGAACGGTCATGTCAGCAGAGCCTTGGGAAGTCCAGGGAAAAACCTCAGAAGAAAATGACCACGTATCTTTGTGCAGCAGGTTGGGGCTTAGGATCCAGAAAGGGGGGAGGAAACATTAGAAGCACAGAGTTACGGATGCCGAGTTGAAAGAGACCCCAGGGAACATCTGACCCCTCCCCGCCACACTGCAGATAAGAAAAGAGGCCGACAGAGTCTATTTACTTCCCAAAATTGGATGAAAAAGTTCTCATCCATCGTTTATATATTTGGGCTGGAATTTCCCTGCCATCCCCCACTGTTCTCTTCTCCACAAAAAAGGTTGGGGTTTCTCATACTGTTTCCCCTTCAAGCTACTGAAATAGATGGACTGGAAGCCAGATGAAAGCCATAAACATCCAAACAAGTACAATGGCTCACTGAAACTAGGTAGTGTCTTAATTACTAGTGTGCTGGTTTTCTTCTCGTATTTTGCTCAGATTCTTCTCTGTCCTAACAGGCTCTTTGACAGGTACAGCTCTGGGGGATGGCCCCCAACAGTTTCTCAGTTGCTTAGTCTGCCTACAGTCTTTAGAAAGATGTGTCATTGCCTCACCCCATTCAGCAAACATTTACTGAGGGCTCGCTCTAGGCACCAGGCATTGTTCTAGACACCAGCTGAGTGGAGATGGGCATGTCAGGGAGGACAATCCTACTCTCCTAGGGTGCTCACTAGAGGTTGGCTGCATCTCCCAACTTCAGGAACAGTCCTCATAGGAATAGCACAGTTTCTACTAAACCCTTAATGCGAGTTAGCACCCAAAAATTCAGCCACAAAACAAGTAAACAATTCTATTCCATTTAAAGCTCTGTTGATTCTTCAGACTCACCTTCATCCTTCCACCTTTAATCAGTACATTCCTTGGATGCATCCTCCAGCTCCTACAGCCTCGAGTAACCCAGGAAGTGCCTTTAAAATGCACATGATATTGTAAACCTTGAGAAAGCTGAGTGCATAGCATCTGGAAGCCAACTCAAAAGGAAATTCACACAAAGAAATGCCAAAGCAGATAACTTGGAAGTGCTTTTGGAAGTTAGGTCTCTACTACACCGAAATACTTCATTTTAAAACTACAGAGTGAGTTAGGGGTCTATTAAGGGAAACTAGAAAAGTCTGGGAAGCCCATTGAATTGACACCTGCATGGGCCCACCTAAAACAAAGACTGCCACCACATCAAACCTTTTCAGATTCATCCTAGTGGAATCTACCTGAGTCTTGCCTGCTCCAGGGCCCAGTGTAAATCTACAATTGCTAATAGTACTGGGATCAGAGCACCCATAAGTCAGTTATAACTAAGTCCATAAGAATAACCATGTCACTTGCTTATGACTTTGGGCACTTAAAAAAGGAGATGAACACATGAGATGAACCAGCCAAAGATCTTCTTAGACACATTCCTCTCTCCAAGACAGGCCAACACTGGTTTACAACAGTGACACATAAGTTCCCAAATTGGCAAGAACGTCTATGTTTGTGCCAAGGCAACTTTTCCCAGCCCAAGCGACTCACCCACGCCCTGGAGGCATCACCCAGACTCACTTCATTCTTTCTCATCACGGCGAGATCGCCGCTTTCCTTCCATGAATCACAGCATGAACTGATAACAGAAACATGCCAAGCAGAATCCTGACATTGAAACAAAGTTGTCTAAAGGGGGTGGGGAGCACATAGGTTCCACACAGCCAGTGTGTAGAATAACACCTGGCACGTATAGCGAGCCCTCAATGAATGTCTGCTGAATGGGGTGAGGCGATGACTACATCTTCCTAAAGACTAAGCAGACTAAGCAACTAATAAACTTGCAATGAGATGTACGCATATCTCTCCCACTTAAAAAGGAAAACTATCCACTTGCATTGTGTTTTATCAAATCTGTGACTGCAAGGGTCATTTTCTGCCTTGATTTCTTTGAACATCATGTGTTTAAGAAGGATAAAATGCATATTAGGAGAATGGCAAAGCTAGCCACCACAATATCCTAGCTCTGCCAGTCCTATTCAACTCTTTTTTTCCTCTTCAGTGAGCTTTGCATAAAGCTTACCCAAACCCACATGGATTTCTAGAATATCCAGAAAGAATGACAATGAGTGATGTGATGTAGGTGGAAACTGCCTGAAGAAACCTAAATTGTAACAGGGAAAAAAATTGACATTTTAGATTTTAAATGTTACACAGTTTTTATAAAGCTTCAGTCAATTTATTTTATTTATTCTAATGAAGAGCATTACAACTGCTTTACTGCACTGAAGCAAGCATCGATCACATCATTAATCACACCATGTGAATAGCCACAAATCAAGTCCTAACAGCAAGCACTGAATCAGGAGCAATGAAGCATAAACTCCTTCACAATTTATGATCTCTCCAATTGCATCTTTTCAACCATTAAATTGCAAGATACCATAAATTTTTATCTTCTTCACTTCAGTCACATTATTGATTCTGCCGTGTGAAATATAGAAGCGCCGTAAATCTCGGCTATTGAATTAAATTTAAAGTCCCGACTTCAAAAAAGAAACCCAACACACTGCCACGGCTGTTAATTTACATTGAGGAACAAATGATAGAAACATTAAAATTTAAATGGACAACAGGGATTTCTAAAAGCTGTGGTACTGTCCATCCTAGTCCTGGTCAACCTTGAGGGCTTTTTAAAAAATTATTAATACGAATTTTAAAATGTAGAAAAAAAAGAATTTTAAAAATGTAAAAGTAGAAGGTAGGTCGATTATTCACCAGAACAGATGATAGGATGGTTCCTCAGTGGGAATGGCTGCCGATACCAGGTATTTTAAAAGGCAGGACGATGGTGGCAATTCCCCCCTATGTACGGGACAGGTCCAGGTGAGGCCACGTGCCAACATCCCACTTAGGACACCTCTGGCTACAGTGAAGGTCTCCTGGGAGGCCCTGGCAGTCCGTAGGCAGGGGTGCTCCGCCCAGTTACCACCCTGGCTTCTGAGGCATGTGCTGCCCTGCCATCCCGCCCTGTGCACCAGGAGGCCCCTTGTTGTCTGGTTGGGTTTGGCCAACCAGGAGCCAGACAGCAAGAATAGCAAAGGGCAGGGTGGGAGATTGGTTGGAGTATTAGTTCCACACTCTCTCCCTGCGGTGATGCCAGGGTTTGGCAGGGGTGAGCTCTTCTCTGACTACAGCTCCTGTGATGAGGAAGGGGGGGGAGGGTTTCTCCTCCTTGGCTCAAGCTCCCACCGGGCTCCATGAACATTCTTGCCCCCCTCTGCCCATCAGGCAAACTGATGATCCTCAGGCTTCACAAAGCGTCTGCTTGGTAAAATTATAATGTATTCCCATGGCTCAAAATTCAAACGAGGAAGAGGTAAAATGCGCCCCCTCCCCCCATCCCTCACCCACCCAGTTTTGTTTCGCAGAGCAAACGAATGCTGCCGGTCTGTCTACCTACCTACTGATATGCGTATTTATGTGTGTGTGTATATGTGCTTTCAGAAATAGTCAATTTCATATACAAATGAATGCATACATATGAATATATGTATTCTCCCCCTCCTTTACGCAAATACTAGTAGTAGGATGTCATACACACTGCAGTGCACCTAGCCTTTTTCACTTAACAAAGATACCGAAGCACATAAGGAGCCTGCTTGCTGGTCTTTAAGGCTGCAGGTTAGCTATACATGATGGGCCATAATTTATTGAATCAGTCCACTGTCGATGGACATTTAGATGGTTTCCAGTCTCTTGCTATTAGAGTAATGATCTTACGCCTGTCATTTCACAAATGCTGCATACTAGTTTTTTAAAAAATTGATCCAACATTTAAACAGGTTTCACATAAAGAATGGATTTAAGGCTTCTCTTGGAAAGTGAAAGGTCTGGCAGAAGTGAACTCCCACTCCCACATGTCGACAGCCAGCTGGAGCTGAGCAGCGGGTGCCCCTGTGGAGGATTTTGAGCTCTCCAGTTTGCTCTCTCCATGCACTTTTGTATGGCCTGCCCCACCCCCGCAGGCATTTGAAGTCCTATCTACCAGAGAGTGTGGTCAGGATTAAATGAGATGATGAAGATGAAGCACCCAGCATGGTACTTGGCACGCCGTGAGCGGCGGAAACCTCTCGGGAAATGAGATGATCCTGTTAAAGGCCTATTCCCTGCCGTCCTCCTTCCCCTCCCTTGGGATTATGAATCCCTGGTTCTTCAGCCTCTATTCTCACTAGAAAGTAAACTCCATGAAGATATAGACTTATTTTGTTCACCACCATGACCCAGCACTTCAAAGAGCACAGGGCATGTAGAATGAATAAGTGGATGAGAGAATAAGAGAAAGCAAAAGAAATCAAGAAACAAACTGTACCAGGATCTACGTACCTCAACTAGATACCTGTTTCTGGGTGCTTTCTTGCTCCCATTCACGTTTCATACTTTTCCATTTACTTGCCCCATTCAAGCTTTTCCACTTGCCAGTTACATAAACATTCTTCCCAAGTTCCTCAGTATTTATCTTCTTTTCCTTATCCTTAGAATTACCTTTCTATTCTCTCCACTAATTCTTTCTGTTCCTTTTAATTGTTTCAATTTCATGGTTTCAAATCAGATTAATGCTTTGTGTCCCCCAAAGCCACAAATCTAACTTTAAATTCCAAAACAGCCCTAACACCTTTGAAATGTTAATAACCCTATAAAAATATTCACATTAGTCCAAATTATATGATTAATGTGACATCTTCCCCAGGAACATTTAAACGGCTTCAAACGCATGACTTTGTGACATTTGGTTTGCGACACATGGTCCATCTCGGAAAATTCAGAAGATGAAGAATGTTACCTGGTAAGTACAATTTTAAAATAAACCCTGAAGACTTTACCAGTCCACAGTTACTTCCCAGCTTGGTTTTTTCTGTAACCAATGGGATGCCATGGTCGTACGGAGACTCGCCGAGTGCTTGCCTCATGTCACACTGGCTCATTTGCTCTTTGCTGAGGGGGTGCGTCCGCATGTTGGAGATGGTTTGGTTGTCACAGAAACTCCAACTATCTTAAATGAAAAGGGGCAGTTGTTGGGGGAGACACACGGGTACCTCACAACTTGAGGACGGGAAGTGTGGCTCCATTCCAATAGGAACAGGAAGTTCCTGCAAAGTCATCAGGAACCGTGACAATTGCTCCACTGGCCCCTCGGTGAGGCCACAGGGGCCCCTCAGTGAGGCCACAGGGGGGCCTCGTCTCAGCTTCTCTGGATGTCTGTTCCCCACTTCTCTGCCTGCAGTGTGGCTTTCCTTGCTTTTCCCTGCACAGAGAGGATGGCTGCCCTCTGGCCTCCGAGTTTCCTCACCTTCCCTCTTCAGACAGGACGATTAACCAGAGTTCTCAGTCCCAGAGACTTTCTAATTGGCACATCTTGGGCCAGGTGTCCACCTCAGGCCAACATGAGACAGGAGAATAACACTACTACCACATTCTATCCTCTGACATTCCAATCCCATGAACAAGGGCAGCTTCCTAGAGGTTTGATTGTGAGTTACAGAACGCATTCAGACAACCTCGAGCAAAAAGGGGGAATTGCAAGGGAGAGACCTGAGTATCTCTTGGGTTATGGGTACCCCTGTGCCTGGAGAAGAAGCAGTCACATACTGTGTAGGGCCCAGTGCTAAATGAAAATGTAGGACTCCTTGTTTAATAATGATTAAGAATTTTGAGACAGGGACAGCAGGACTGTCCAAGAGTTCTAAACCCAGGGCCCAGTGGGACCGAAAAGACGGCATGTCCATGAGACCAGCACAGCATGAAAGGTGGGTATTTGAGAAGTGAGAACACAGGAAGGCAAGCACTCCCAAAAGTCTTTAGTGCTATTGTTTTTGGATTTTTATAGGTTTATTGTGACTAAGTGACTTGCCTAGGACTATACAGGTAGCGAGTAAACTTCTAACCTAGATCCACGATACCATGAATATATTCTTTTACTTCTACCATATTCCATTTCCCACAGCTTGGCACATAATAGGCACTCAGGATACAGAAATTTCCAGAGCAGAAAAAAAATGACAAAACATTCATAGATAAGCTACTGAATTCTGCATTCTCTGATATGATATCCACCCATTTAGAAAGCACGAAATTTCAGTAGTAATATAATTACAACGCTTTTAGATCCTTCCAAATAAAAGCATACTCTTGCCATCACTATAATTTTTACATAATTATCCTATCATCATTCCTAGAAATCTTTCTGATCCCCAGACAGAGTGCCGAATTGACACTCACTTTCTAGGAATCATTAGATTTTTAGCGTTGAATATTACTCTCAGTTCCTCTCCCTTCAAGGCATGTGATAATTCTCCAAAAATATGCTCCCCTTACCTTTTTACTTTTAATAAATGTAAGTGAATCAGTCCTGGGCAGCAGCATCTGTCCTTGGGTGGCCATGTGGAGTTTTTTTGGTCCAGAGGGCACATTTCTTGTTCTAGGGTCAATGAAATAATCAAAACCTAGTCCTCAGGGAGGAAATTTTATGGTTCTCATTTATTTGATCCACAACCTACTAAACTCCATGCCATAGTCAATCAGCTGCAAAATAAAGGCAAGCGTCGCTAGTTTGCTCTTAGGAAAGGTAAAATCCACTGGATCCTGGGCTGGTTAAGATTGATTAAGCCCAAGTTGGGGGCCCACAGGGCTTCAATGAAAATGTCCAATACTTGGGAGCTCACTCATTTATTTTCCCCACAAACAGAAACTGCCTTTTGAAATGTCGAGATGAATACTAGTTAACCAGCTTTCCAACCCAGGCAATGGTCGAGATTGACAGGCCCAGACTGTCAGAAAAGAACAGCAGGAAGGTAATGAAGGACCAGCACTTTAGAAGCAACAGGCCAAGGTTCACAGAGAGAAAGCGTTTGTTCAGAGGCACCCACCACTGCCCCGCGGCCACCCAGGGCCGTCTCCTCGGTGACCCACCCTCTCGGCCCTCACATCACTGGGCTGGCCCATCAATTGATCTTTAATGCCTGCCTTGGTTAATGTAATTGGAACGTCAAAGAATAAAAATGTGGTTAGTTACGCGCTGTTCTCTTTTTCATAAAACTCCCCCTCGGACAGAGGGAGCGGGCCTTTGATGAGGACTGTCGCTAGGCTTGCAGAGAGCACTTCTTTCTCCGGATTCTCTAGGACACATTGGAAGCATTGGAGCTCTAAGCTGAGCATGAATTTAAATGAGTGGTACAGCCCAGCCGGCACGGCTCAGTGGGTGAGCGTGGACCTATGAACCAGGAGGTCACGGTTTGTGCCCAGTCAGGGCACATGCCGGGTTGCGGGCTCCATCCCCAGTAGGGGGTGTGCAGGAGGCAGCCGATCAATGATTCTCTCTCGTCATTGATGTTTCTGTCTCTCTCTCCCTCTCCCTTCCTAATTAAAAAATAAATAAATAAAGCAAAATAAAAATAAATGCGTGGCACAAAGGTCAGCAGGTTCTCGGGTAATGTGTGACCAGAGGCTCTGAAAAAGTTTGCCAGTCCATAGAAATAGTCATCACCTAAGGAATCCTTATGCCCTTGTTTTCCCACCAGGACCCACAAATTGCATGAAGATAGCCATGGGGAAGGAGGGCCTTTCTGTCCAGGGTTTGCCTGGGGACGCAGCACTCCTTACCCCAGCCTATGATTCAAAGCCATATGGCAGCTTGAACTCTGCTCTGTAGACTCTAGGAAGGCAGGGACCATGCCCATTTACATATTGCTCAGGGCCAGGACCCAGCTCAGTCCCTGGCACACAGTAGGTGCTAAAAAATGTTTGTTGAGTTATTAAGTGGATCGGTAGAATTCAGGGGAAAATATATCTAAGTTAGTGTGACAGTTGTGGAATGGATGTTACAGATCCTACCCTCGGGGTGAGGAGACAGAAAAAAAGGCCCATTAATTTTTTTTTAACATATGATCATAGAGCAGCCGTGGGCAAACTACGGCCCGCGGGCTGGATCCGGCCCATTTGAAATGAATAAAACTAAAAAAAAAAAAAAAAGACCGTACCCTTTTATGTAATGATGTTTACTTTGAATTTATATTAGTTCACACAAACACTCCATCCATGCTTTTGTTCCGGCCCTCTGGTCCAGTTTAAGAACCCATTGTGGCCCTGGAGTCAAAAAGTTTGCCCACCCCTGTCATAGAGTCACTATGTTGGATGGTGAGATGGAGCAGAAGCTGAAGCAGGGACAGCATGGCAATGCATCTGAGGTAGAGTGTAAAAAGGAAGAGAAATGAAAGAAGTTTAGAAATGGCCAAAATATGGATTCGCCCTTATCAGCGCGACCATGTCCCTGCCTTCAAGCCAGGCCGAATCTACACATGCCATGGAGGTGAGAACTATTGTTTGAAAGAGAGCCTGAGAGGGAGGGGACTCCAAAGCCACCAGGCCCTGGTAAGCCCTGAGCGGGGCACACTAGCTTGCAGGCAGGTGTAGGGGCTTTAGGCTCCAGTACCTTGAGGCACAAAAAGGGTCCATGTAGCAGCCCCTCCTCTGCCACTGAGAGGGGTGGCATCCAAATTCAAGATCAGGTGCCCCGACCCACTTCAACTCGGCCACAGATTCCTTTTGTGTGTATGTTTGGAGCCATCTGCTACTAGCACACCCCTAGAGATACTCTGAATTCATCTTTCTTCAAAAGTAGATGGAGCCTCTTGCTAAGAATAATTTGAGCAAGAAATGGTTTTTCTGTCTAGTTTAAGCTGCTTCTGTGAATCACCAACGTTGGAGTGGGTTGCAAGCGTGTCAAAATGAATCCCCCCACCCATACTGAACAGGCCCAGAAAGATGCCCTGAGAGACAGCAACCGTCTATTAAAACATGATAGAGAGGTGCTCTGACCGGCAGGAAATGGACAGGGATGAGAGGATTCGGAACTCCCGCCAGCAAACAATGAGTGTTGGCCAAATGGATTCAAAAGTAAGTGATAAATATCTCAAAATCATATCATGTATTGTTTTTAAGATGAATATAGAAGTACTGTTGATGCATGTTACGGTAAGTATTATTTTTAACACTTTTTAAAAACCCCGTGTGGAATTAAGCCAATTCTATCCCTAGAAGGCTTTTGATGCCAAAAAAATGAAATATGTAGGAGATTGGAAGACCAAGTGGAAAGAGCTGCATGTTAAGAGTCTGTACCCCCCAATTTTTAATTATCTTTGAATGCAGTCGCTTACCTGATCCTGGAAGGACCAGACACTTGCAAATGCAAAATAGATTCCACACAGTGCAGGAGGGAAGTCTGGGGGAGTATTCTGGGCTGTCAGGAGACAATCCAGTAATGAGAACAAAGTCTTCAATAAAGACAAACAGAATAAAAGGGCTGTGTTAAAATTACTGCAGCCGTGCATAATAGCTGAGCTGCAAAGATACTACAGAAATGGTAATGAGTACAATAATGCTCTGAACTTGGAGTGTTTTTATTTAAAAGATTTTAATTAACCAGAAAATGAGCATTAATCCCATAACTTGGAAAATAACAACATGCCATCTTATTGCCACAAGCATAAAGGTAAGAAGAAGAAGAAAAACAAGCAAATGTTATCTGAAGAAAGAAACCCTTTGAAAAATTAACAATGCAGCGTACTAGCTAGAATATCTAATCTAGTAAGGCCACTTCTAAATGGTCAACTTATAATGGCTTGTTATATTCTGAAATGTCTGTTCCTAAATTCCTGGGAATTCAGTTATATTCAGTGCTCTGATTTCACCAGTTAAATGCAGTAAATAAAATTTTCAGTCATGTAAATTTATATTCTGAAAATATTAGTCCATGTTCCAATTGTCCTCAACACTTGGGAAATCCAATGAGCCAACAAGCATCAGTTGTCTGCCACATCTCCTGAAATATCAAAGTACTGGCCACACATGAAGAAGATTACAAGAGCTACTTATTCACCTATAAAGGTCTTGGGAAAAGAAATTGTGCCACGCCAAATTTCTCTTGCTGCTCACAAGAAATAGTTGTTATTTTATCCACTACATGAACTTCATTTTTCCTAACAGAAGAGGGTATGAGTATATTATATGACTAACAGAAGCAGACCTCCAAATATGAAATTGATTGACCTAAAGCTGCCCATTAGCAATCAAGCACTTACAAAATGTAGGTGTTGAAAAGGCAAACTTCTTTTGTAAGAAATTCTCCAAAATGCTCCCACTCCATTTTTCCCAGAATTATACTTAAGATGCAAATTTCAAAGCTCAATGGCTATAATTTCTATTATCATTGACAATCACATGATAGCCAGAGTTCCAATCACAGAGCCTCAACCTGAACATGCCCAACACTTCACAACCTGCCCCTTGCCCTGAACTTCTTCCCTTGGATAATGAACTATCACTCCCCATGGCCTTTCAAGCTGGAAATCCAAAAGTTATCTTAGACTCTATCTCACAAAATCAATTCTACTCCAGAAATGTCTCTTGAATCTGGTCTTTCCCCTCCCTCCCTCAATTCAGGCATGCAGCTCTTTTCTCACTTGCAAAGGTCTTCCCACTGCCCTGATTACATTCATCTTTAGTCTTTTCCTCCTAAGAAATAATTAACAAACTTCTCATGCTTAAAAATTTCCCCTGCTCACCAAATAAAACTCATACTATTCACCATGCCCTTCACAACCTTGCCCTACTTTTATCTCCTGTTCTTACTATAAATAATCCATGTTTGGGCCCGGCTGGCGTGGCTCAGCGGTGAGTGTCAACCTATGAACCAGGAGGTCAGGGTTCAATTCCTGGTCAGGTCACATGCCCTGGTTGTGGGCTCAATCCCCAGTGGGGGGAGTGCAGGAGGCAGCCGATCAATGATTCTCTCAACATTTATGTTTCTATCTCTTTCCCTTTCCCTTCTCTCTGAAATCAATAAAAAAAAAAAAGATTTAAAAAAGAAAAAAATCCATGTTTGGGACATACTAAATTTCTTAGTATTTCTTATGTCTACCATGTTCTTTCACAACTTCTAATCATTTTGGTGTTTTATGTTTTGTTTTGTTTGTTGTTTTTTTCAAAATCATCTTCTGGCTGTGCAGGAAGGTTCCTATGCTTTGGGGGGGGGGGGGGGCGGGGGGGAGGCTGATGTAATCTCCTCTGGCCACCCTCCTCCACCAGGCAGGCAGTCTGTGGGACCCAGGTTGCAGGCCTGCCCAGAGGTTGCACATCCCCTTTAGACCACACTTGCAGTGCCCAAGGCTCCAGAGTTTCCTGTCCAAAGGACCCAAGCCCGCTCCCAGGGCCTCTTCCCATGTGCATCCTCCAGAGGGCAGCCCACACCACCAGCCTGATCACTCCAGGCCTGAGGGCAGCCCTGAGACAGCTGGCTGTAGAGGTGCTGAGTAAACCCACGAGGCCCCTTGTGATACAGCAATGGAGCTGGGGGAGGGCGGGGGAGAAGGAAAGAAGCTCCCAGGAAGGAGCACCAGAGGACAGGGACCAGATCACTCCAGGCCATTACGTTCCAGCACGGAACTCCTAAGAGTGCTAGAATTCAAACGTTTAATTTGGTCTTCTAGGTCATTGCAAAAGTAAATTTATCAAAGTAGTGAATTAGATATTTAATAGTTTATTATTTTGATTTACAACTTTTAAATACTTAGATATATAGCATTTGGGTCTCTTTTTGTACTCCTTTTCTAGGCCCTGTAGTAAATAAACATTAAGGTCAGGCCTGCTTTTCTGTCCTGCTCTTATGTCCTTCCTCCTTATGGCTGCCTGGCGAATTCCTATTCAGCCTTCAAAACCTCTTGCAGATATCACCTCTCCAAGGAAGCCTTTTGATCTCTAAGGCAGAGTTAATCACTCTGATTTCACTGGGACTTTTGATTGCAAATAACAAGTAACATCAGTGTGGCGAACCTTTTGAGCTCGGCGTGTCAGCATTTTGAAAAACCCTAACTTAACTCTGGTGCCGTGTCACATACAGAAATTTTTTGATATTTGCAACCATAGTAAAACAAAGACTTATATTTTTGATATTTATTTTATATATTTAAATGCCATTTAACAAAGAAAAATCAACCAAAAAAATGAGTTCGCGTGTCACCTCTGGCACATGTGTCATAGGTTCGCCATCACTGAGTAACATTATTTAGAGTTACATATGCAAAAAGTGAATGACCTCCTTCTCCTCCTCTTCCTCCAATAAAACTAGGGAACTGAAATGCAGCTGGGCTTAGACGGGCCTGGAGGTGAGGTGCCGTCAGGTCCCCAGGTGGTTTGCTCAGCTCAGCCATCTTCTGTCTACCAGTTAACTGTATGGTGGACTTCAAGCATAATGAGGAGCAGCCTTTGCCTACAAATGTAAACGTCCTCGCTCCCTATGTAGTACGTAGCCAGTTATGAGAGCTAAGCAGGCACTGACAGGGAGGCTGCTGAGCTCTGAATTACATACACCATGTGACAGCCAGGGTAGCAAGGAAGCGCCGGACAGTGTGTCCAGGGCGGGTCTGTGGAATTGGCAGCTGTCCTTTAGTACCAAGTCCTGAACAGAGTCAGCTAAACATCTCAGGAACATCATACAGGCTTGTAAAACACCCCAGGACATGAAAATTAGTGATACAGATGACCCATTTCTGGTTTTGTAAAAATTATATTTAGATATGACATCTGAGGATTTCCCTTTTCTGGCTATTTTTCATTTGCAGCAAGTATTGTATTTAAATCAATGCTTTTTAGAAAGTTAGGTAGGTTACTGGCTATGAAAAATCTCTCTGCTCACAAAGGTTGTCATTGCCATACTTTCATAAAAGAACATCTAAAATCACTACCTCATTAAACAAATTATATTACCTGAGTAATTATCTAAGTTGCAGGAGACTTCTACAGTAATTCCTATCGTCTGCCATGATTTCTGGAGACTAGACTGGGCGGGGCAAATCGTGCCATCTCTACTCTGAGCACCACCCATCAGGGGCTTCCAGCTCCAGCAGAGGGGAGTTCCATTCTGTTTTAGCGAGTTAGTTAGTTAAAGAACTTAGGGTGATTGCTCAACATGAGAGACAAAATCGGTACTGTCCTAAGAGTGGGCAGGATACGAATGGCGATTGCACTGCGCTGGCGTGCGTGAAAGCAGCTCACCTCATGGGTGCACCACTCTCTCTCCAGGCTTCCTGGAAGGGCAGCCCGCTGTCTGTTAACACAATGGCAGTGAGCATGGGCAGAACAATAGATTTTGATTAGAAAAACACTAATGCCATATCTATTTGTTAATTGTAGACTCTTAGCAATTTCTTTCAAACGTGGGATTCCTTCTTTAATTTCAGAGAAGTAATCACAGCCTCCTGAAAGTGGGTGCGAACTCTACTCATTCAGGGCTTTTGTTTGCATAATGTGTCGGGTTGGGAGGAGCCTCGAGAGGGGTGTAACGGAGTGGTTTTCTTTCCCAGGGCACTTGAGAAAGCAAGTGTTGAGCTTACAGGTTTAGTCGCGAAGAACTAAAGATAACCAACTGCAAAGTTTGTGATCAAGATGTTTACACTCTCAACTGACGCACTGGAATTGAGAGACCGAATTGCAAAACACAAGCAGAAGCCACGATTTTTATTCTTTCACATGGGCTCCGAATGGTTAGCAGTTTCACATATTTATGGCCTACTGCTAAAATGAAGAATGGATAAGAAAACCATCCAAATGGAGAGAAAAGTAGAAACCATGAGAGAAAATAATTATCTGGGAAGGGGGGAGGTTGTTTGGGGTGGTCTGCTCTGAGAAAATAAAAATAACTTAATTAAACATCAATTAAAAATAAAACAAGAGCATTTAACAGCCACTGAACAGAGAAATAGGGTGCAGTAGAATAATTCTGATTTATCGCTGTTTGGGTGTGGGGTAATTTGTGGTTAAGAACCTGCTGAGAGTCAAGACAGGTCTGGACATATCTGACAAATAGCTGGGGCAGGACAGCGTGACGTTTTAGTGCCTAAGAAGTGAGTAGGTTCGTTTTTGGTAACACCTTATCCTTAGGAAAGAAGGATTCAGACACATTGAGTCTGGCCCCGTGACAGAGAGAGGGGATATGCAAATGAACACAGCCCTATGTCTGTTAGTTGGGTTATTCTCCTACTCCAGCCCCCAAATTGACTGATGGCTGGGTGCTAATAGGGCACAGGACTACAAGTTGCTTCAAAGAACCTCTTCAGAAAAATTCATATGAGCTCATGTGGCACAAGCAACTCTGCTTGGGATCCCTCCGACAGCAAACACAAGGAGAGAAACGTCTTCCCACCTTGCCACCTGAACACCAAGCACCTTTGGTCCTCTAGGGGGAGCTGGTGTTCACTCTGGGATGGAGAGTCATTGTCTGGAGGCACCCAGTGGAGGGAGAACCCATCACCAGTCCAGACTTGCTATAGAGCAGTGGTTCTCAACCTGTGGGTCGCGACCCCTCTGGGGGTCGAATGACCCTTTCACAGGGGTCGCCTAAGACCATCGGAAAACACATATATAATTACATGTTGTTTTTGTGATTAATCACTATGCTTTAATTATGCTCAATTTGTAACAATGAAAATACATCCTGCATATCAGATATTTACATTACGATTCATAACAGTAGCAAAATTACAGTTATGAAGTAGCAACGAAAATAATTTTATGGTTGGGGATTACCACAACATGAGGAACTGTATTAAAGGTTCGCAGCATTAGGAAGGTTGAGAACCACTGCTATAGAGTATTTGTGAAGACACCCCCTGGGGACTCTCAAAAATACCTGGTGGATAAATCATTTGCAGGAGACTGAAGGTCAAACTGAGAGAAGGGGATCAAAAGCAATGACATATTCTTTATGTTCTACAGGCTTACTTCTTTGTTGACTCTGATGTTTAAGTGAGTTCATTGGTGTCATGATTCCAACATCTTGCTAAATCTCAAAACTTTCAATGACTCATTCATTGCTGGTTAAGTTCTATATGTTTGAACTATTAACACTGTTTAATAGTATTATACAGCTTTAAATTTGGGGGCACTAAGCTTTCTTTCTGTACTATGTATTCTGATGTTTCTATGAAAGGGCCTCAACAAATATAACTCTTAATGCACTTAAAAAATGGTTTATGTTTATTTTCAATTTGGGGCAAAATTATTTTTCATCCCATGCTAGTTATCTATTATTATATAACAAATCACTCCAAAACTTAGTAGTTTAGACTACATAAATATTGAAATGTCTAAAATTAAAAAGGCTGATTATACCAAGTGTTGGTGAGGAATCGGAGCAATTGAAACTCTCAGACACTGCTAGTGGGAATGTAAAATGGTATAACCACTTTGAAAAGCAGTGGAAAACAATTGGCGGTTTCTTAAAATATTAAACATACACTACCATGTGATCCAGCCTTTCTGCTCCTTTATATTTACTTAAGAGAAATGAAAGCATATAGCCATACAGAGAACTGTGAATGTTTATAGCAACTTTTTTTAATTGTCAAGAACTAGAAACAATGGAAATGTCCAACCACAGGTGAATGAATAATCAAATTGTGGTATAGTCATACAATAGATCAAGTAATAAAAATAAAAATGAATGAACTATGAATACTCCCAATAACATGAATGAATCTCAATAATGCTGAGTGAAAGAAGCCAGACCAAAAAAACCCCACAATACATACGGTAAGAGTCCACTTACAAAATTCTAGAAGATGTAAACTAGTCTTCAGTTACAGGAAACATCAGTGATTGCATGGTTGGGAGGGGAGGGCAAAGAGAGATTATGAAAAAGTACAAGGAAACTTTCAGGGGTAATCGATATGTTCATTATTGTGATTGTAAAGATGGTTTTATAGTTATGCAATATGTCAAAAATCATCAAATTGGACACTTTTAATATATTACATAACAATTCTGCTTCAATTTTTAAAATTTTAAGTAAAAATTTGAAAAGCAGCCTGGTCAGCATGGCTCAGTGAGCGTCAACCTGTGAACCAGTGATTCGACTCTCGGTCAGGGCATATGCCTGGGTTGTGGGCTCGATCCCCAGAAGGGGGAGTGCAGGAGGCAGCCAATCAATGATTCTCTCTCATCATTGATGTTTCTATCTCTCTCTCCCTCTCCCTTCCTCTCTGAAATCAATTTAAAAATTGATTTTTAAAAAAAGGAAAGCAATGCCAGAAAAATTTAGTGGCTTACAACAAATAAAGCTAAATAAAACCATTGAATTTGCTCATTGATCTGCACAGTAGGCAGGCTTGATTGGGGAAGTTCATCTCTGCTTCATGTGGCACCAGCTGTGACAACTCAATTGAAGACTAAAGGGTTAGATTCCAAGCTGGCTCACTCAATGGTGAGAAGTTGGTACTGACTGTATGCTGGGAGCTCAGTCTGAGTTGAGTGCTGGAGACCTCTGTTCCTCTCCACCTGAACTATTACAAGAGACCCGAGCTTCCTGCCTAGTAACGGGATCAAAAAGCAAGTGCCCTGAAAGAGAGCTAGGCAAGAGCTGCCTCACTTTCTACAGCTTGGCTTTGGAAATCACAAGCCATCACTTCCACCACACGCTCGTAATTGAGGCAGTCACAAAGGCACACCCAGGTTCAAGGAACGGGGAAATAGCGTCTAGGGGGAGCAGCAAATTCTGGAAGAGCTTGCGGGATGGGAATTATTGTTGAAGCTATTTTTTGGAAAATATGATCTACCACAGTCCACCCTCTGGCTCAGTAATTCACATTCCTCCCCCCCAACACACACACACAAAATACACTCCTCTCCGAAACCCCCAAGGTCTTATCCCATGATGGCGCTAGCTCGGGATCACATCTAAAGCAAATCCAGTGGAAAACCATTTCCTTCGAAGTTAAATTTCTTCAAAAGGAATACACCTACCCCATGATCTAGCCATTCCACTCCTAGATATTTACCGAAGAGAAATGAAAACACATGGCCATACAAAGAGATGAAGCTCCTTAGACGAAGTTCCCAAGTTCAGATCCCCATGTGAAATTTCTCTTGATCTTAAAACCCATGAATTACAGAGAAAGTTATTTTCATTGTATTAACTTTATGTTTAAGAAAAATTTATATATTTTTTCTGTGAAGGATTTGTTGTGTCTTTTGCCCATTCGTCTATTGGGGGTCTCTAAATTTTAATAGTTAATTTTTTAACAATTTTTGTATCCTAGAGAAACTCATTCTTTATCTATCAGATTTATTGAAAATAATTTCTGCCAGTGTTTCTTTTGACTTTGTCTACTGTATTTTCTGGCACAAGCTATTTTCCCCTAGTAATGTAGTCACTTTATGTTTTCTTTTCATTACAAAGAGAAACAAATTATTTTAATAGTAAATAAATTGGAGCTTATGACCACATAGGAAAAAAATAATTGAAGTAATATGTGAACCTAGTACTTTGGCTATACATCTTTAATAGGAAATATTTTTGTCAATCACATTGAAAATTAATTCTGAGATGATTTTATATTTATCAGGATAGAGCAAATGAATAACTATATTTAAGTGATTGGGCAAAGGCATACCTGCCATATACATCCTCAGCCTCATTGATGATCCAGCCACAGCTGTGTGATGACTGCAGGCAACCCTTAAACCAGTTCAAACTGAGGACATCTCATCTCAAGCATGTCCCACCTGTCTCCCACTTCCTGCCTGAGCACCTATTTTTTGCTATTCCGTGGAATGCCTGTGGGAGCCCACATGATACTTAGACATTGTAATGTGGGGCAGCAGGTGAGTTAACACCCGCTAAGTAATTCTCAACCAGTTGGGATAGGAGTTAATAGATAAACACCTCTCTCTTTTGTCCCTTGGACAAACAACTCTAAGGTAGATTTTATGTACTACTCAGAAGATCTTGTGAAATCAAGTAATAATTACCTATACAGGTGACCAATTCAATACTGAATGTATTTTGGGGGGGGTTCCCTCCTTCCCTGTTTTACACCCACTGGTTCCCCACTCTTGCCCCCTAGGATCATTTCCCAAATAAACCACCTGCATGCCAGCCCTCATCTCAGACTCTGCTTTTGGGAGGACCCCAAGATAGGGCATTACTTATAGAATAGCTGAATCCTTGACCTTATGCTGGGAGCCAATGAACTCCAAATTTTTTTTAGCACCTGAGAAAAATAAACCTTCATTTGTTTGCTGTTACTTGCAGCCCAAAGCATTCCTCACTAGTATAGGTACACTAAGGGGAATAGCAGAAGCTGAAGCTGGGAGTATGGAAAAGGACCAAATAGCAAAGGTTGCAAGATGACAGACTGAAATGTTTGTACTTTATTCTCTGGAAAGAAGCCAACATTTCTTGCCCGGATGACTGATTGAATGGTTTGAGCTTCCACTGGTGTAGAGGGAGGTACAGATGGTGAGATGGGGTAACTCATTAGCTTGGATTGAGGCATGTTAAATTTCCAATGCCTCTCCACGGTGGCAGATATAAACCTAGGGAGGCTCAAGGAAAAGCTATAAATGAAGCAAGTTTAATTTTTATGAAGTTACTCACTCTTGTCTTTTTGCCAAGCCTAATTCTGACTTTTTGTTCCTGTCATGTTCTCTCCTGCCTTGACTATATTTTGTAATCGTACAACACCATTATTAGTCACTCACTACCTATGAGAAATCTACTTCTACAATTACTTTATGTTGTTACAAAAGGCCATATGAATAACCACAACAGCTTAGCTTCCAAGTTCAGAGACATAAAATCAATTTTTAAAAATCAGGATATTGCTGATTAGTCATTGGCTGAATTCACATATGGTCCAATTAGCAAAATATTCATCAAAAGTGTGCATTCACAAGACTTTAGATTTGATAACCATTCTTAATGTTGAATCACATTAGCTATTTGAAGGGAGAACGTACTTGGGGTCTCCTATTTTGCAAAACCAATTGAATTGAGTATTTTTATATAGTTCACCTAGAGCAAATTAAAATAATATGTGGCTAAAATGTGATAACTTATATGAGCTATGCAAACTTCTCCTACAAGATTGGAGTGAAGATGGATTGTAGCTTTTCCTTTGGCCTCTTGAACATCCTCTCCCTGGACAGTCCCTCTTGGAATCCAGCTGCCAAGCAGTGAGAAGTCCATGGCACAGAGAAACCACATGTAGACACTCTGGTCAGCAGCCTGGCTAAGCCCCAGCCAACAGCCAGCATGAGTTCTGCTATGAGGGTGGCCACCTGGACATCCTTCCCAGTGGTGCCCTCAGGTGATTAGGCTGCAGACAACATCTGACCAAACTGAACGACAGCCACCAAAAGCGAATGGCCCAGACAAGCCCTTTGGGAGTTTTTAATCTAGAAAATTGGTTGCCTTAAGGTGCTAAATTCTAGGGTAATTTATTACACAGCAATAGATAATAAGAACACCACCTTAATATAGTTGCTAAGGAAAGTCAAACTTCAGGCCTAAGAAATCTTACTATTAGCACTATTTCCACTCAATGTTCTTTCTTATTGACACTGTTATGGTAGTTTATGGATTGGTTTTTAAAGAATAAAATGCCCGAATATTTAAATATTTTAATAAAATGTCTGTCTAATGTTAATAAAATGTCTGAGTCTTTTTTTGCCCTGATTTCCTGTTGTGATGGTGAAAACATGACCAGTAGCTATAAGAAATCAGCAAAAGAATTACCAAAAATGTTTTTTCTCTTGTTTCTTTGAGGCAAATACCACAGATTTCCAAACAACATACTTGATGGAGGGTAAGCAGACTTCCAGGTTGAAAAAGGATACACAAAGCTCTTCAAGAAGGATTTGAAGATTGTAATCAAAAGTACTCAAAATAATAGGATGGCTAATTATCTCATTAGTAAAAGTATGAATCAAAGATACAATTTAAAAATAAAATAAATAAATGCTCTCAGTAAGACATCACACGGGTAGAATAAAAATCATTTCATATTTAAAAAAAAGGAGCTCTGCCCTAACCGGTTTGGCTCAGTGGGTAGAGCGTCAGCCTGCGGACTGAAAGGTCCCAGGTTCGATTCCAGTCAAGGGCATGTACCTTGGTTGCGGGCACATCCCCAGTGGGAGGTGTGCAGGAGGCAGCTGATCGATGTTTCTCTCTCATCGATGTTTCTAACTCTCTATCCCTCTCCCTTTTTTCTGTAAAAAATCAATAAAATATATATTTTTTTAAAAAGGAGCTCAAGTTTTCACATTTGATGGTAAGTCTGATAGTATGGGTTTTTAGAAGAACACTTCAGACTTTCTAACTTAAAACTGGTAGACCATTTTCCCAGGCATATCCAGAATCTGACCAATTGTGAATCAAGAACATTTCCAAAATCAAAATATTTCCAAAATGTAAGGAGCTTACATCTGAACAGCATAATCAGAAAAAGGTTCCATTCAAATCCAAAAGGTATTTGTAATTACATAGATTCAAGAATGGGTTGTATAGTGTACACTTGTGCGGTGCAGAGTAGCTGTTCCCACGAGAACATAAACCAATGCATCAGGCACCAAGAGTAATGAAACAGCCAAGTATCTGCGTTTTAAGGCTGGGACCCCTGATTTCACCACCAGTCTTCAGAAGCCTAGTAGCTCACATGTCAGCAAACAAAACATAGTATATGGACTCAGTCTTAGGTATTGCAATGGCATCGTCTTTAAAATAAGTGACTATTAAAAATACCCTTTGTTTGAACGCGGTTTAGACTCTGAGTTAGAAGTCTTTTACCATAACTACATTTTAAAATACAAGAAATAAAACACTGCAGAGCCCAGCCTAGGTTATAACCGAAGACAGTTGACCCTCTGAAATCAAGCAAGCACATTAGGTTAAAAACACTAAGGCAGGCATTACATTTTATTTGCATACAAATGGAAGCAGGTCTCTGGTACATTGATGGTTAAATTAGGCAACAGACAGTGTGGGGTTTTGTTTTTGTTTAAGAAATAATTAGGTACTTGTCTTCAATACTAGTCTCACACACATAATCAAACGCATTAGTACAGAGCAATGGAATGTGCATATGCTTTAAAAAGAAATCTAGAGCAAAATAAACACACCCATCCTTACTTCCACAGGCATAGGCAAGTTTCCTGAGGCCAGATTTGGATACAGGCAGGCAGCAGTCTACTGTGACCGGAAAGGGGAGCCACCCGCCTAGGGGAGCCTGGGCCAGGCAGCCCCTGGGGCCTCAGGGTCCCTCTAAGATGGTCTAAGGCGGCCCAAGGAACTGGGCCTGCTGTGGGTGCTATGCAGGCCCCTACTGCTGCTGTGAGGATGAACAGCAATATGTTAGTACCCTGGTACTATCTAGTTTCACAGTAAATTGATGATGAGCGTGGGGAGTGGATTGAGAGGAGGGAACAAATATAAAAAAAAAAAAGACAAGCCTCTCATTCTCTTTGAGACATCAACTGTGGTTTTCAATATTAAATATCACCACTGAGTAGAGGACAGAAAAGAGCTGGTCTAATTCGTATTTGTCAAGCACTGATTCTGTGCCAAGCACACAGTCTTTTGCATATAAGAGCTCAGTTCCTCCTCCCAGGCATCCCATATAGGCAGTATATTATCAGACCCCCGTTTTACAGGGGGACCGAAGACCCAGAGTGGTTAAGTGACTTACCCAAGATCACACAGTAAGTGCACAGCCTGTGTGAGAGTTCAAACTCATAACTGCTAAACATTCCTGCCTCCAACTTATATCATTACATCCCTGATTTTGCATAAAATAATACTTTATCTTCTGGTTTGGGTCTTTGATCTATGGTGCTCCAAACACCTCACATTTGTATTCTCCGTTAATCCAACAAATTCCCAGTGAGTTTGATGCAGGCATTCCAGGGGTCCAGGGACCTGAGGGTCCGTGACCCATTGTGGGTTCTTGGCTTCACACAGGAAAGAATTTAAACACGAGCAGAGAGTTTAAAGTGAAAGAGAGTTTATTAGTGAAACGGTGGGACAGGCAGAACAGCCACCCCTAGTGGGATTTACTTCTTTTATTGAGGCTCAAGGGGTAGGGCATTCAATAAGGGAGAGAAAAAGGATTTTTCTAGGAAAAGGGTGGAGATCTCTCAGAAGAGCCCCATTGACCATGTTGTGTCCTTATACGGGCTTTCCATTTCTGATCATGGTGCCATGGAGTGTGTCATTTATGCTAATGTATTAAAATGAGAGTATAATGAAGCTAGGGGTTACCCAAGGTGAAATTAGTCACCACGCTGGATTGAGCTGTCTTCTGCTGGTTCTAAACCATAAATCCATTGGGGGTTGGTCTTACTATCTTTGTGATAATTCTTATATTCCTTATTGGTTACAGCCATTTCACCATATACCTTATCTCAAATTCAAGAAGTCAAAAAGTTTTACTCCTGGTTAAAGATTGAAAAAAAAATCACGAAACCTTTAGAATTCCCTCTAATCTCAGCATTTCTCCACTTAATCAGTGTTACTAAACACTCTTGCCTCAAGTTACTGCCTTCTCCTCTATGACATTCTGCCTAGGACAATAGGACAATAGGCCACAATATAGATGGAAAGCAGTTATGTACTATACTTTTAAGGAAAGAAAAATAAAAGCAACAGAATCCTTGATCAAGCTAATAACATAACTCTGTAAGGGGCACAGCCCTGCCATCTAAATGTGCTACCCTAACACATGCCAGTCTCCTGCTTATCCAAGGAGTACAATATGTATTTTTTCTCCAAATCTGGTTTTTACCACATTCACATTACTATACCCATCATTCAAATAGATATCAACTCTGGACAACATCACTGTTGCTTTCTGGCAGGAGCTAATCTGAAATTTTAATCATGTTAGTGGAGTTTCTAAAATGTGCATTAATTCTTACAAAGCACTAAAATACTAGACCATTCTTTATCAGGTCCATATTTTGTCATTGATATGACAATATAGTAAAATAGCTATAAAAACATGATTCTATTTGTAAGTATAATATCCTATATAATAAAAGGCTAATATGCTAATCGACTGAACAGCGGAACGACCAGTCGCTATGATGCGCACTGACCACCAGGGGGCAGATGCACAACGCAGGAGCTGCCCCCTGGTGGTCAGTGCACTCCCACAGGGGGAGTGCCACTCAGCCAGAAGCCGGGCTCACGGCTGGCGAGTGCAGCAGCAGTGGTGGGAACCTCTCCCACTTCTGTGGCAGTCGGACATCCCCTGATGGCTCCCGGACTGCGAGAAGGTGCAGGCCAGGATGAGGAGACAAATTTCATGCACCAGGCCTCTATATTATATAAAATTGTAAGTGTATATGTTATAATTATATATTATAAATATAATGTTATGTAACATTGTTAAATGTAATAGATTCATGTTATCTATATGTTTGCATACATATGTATATTCTACTTATAATTAAGTTATCTTGTTACTTAATTATATTCTCATGCAAAGGAACATCAGCATTCCTGAGTCATCATTTCTCCGGTGTAATGTTCATGGATATTTCCCCGCTCTCTCTAAGGAAGGTAACTTGCCAATAGAGAATAGACCTGTGTTTTGTAAGTACCAGGAAAGTCTACTAATTATAAAGGATTTCATTCTGGATGATATAAGGGATTTACCGTCATGGAGTTTGGTAATAGTAGTAGTAGCAGTGGCAGTAGCATTTTAGATTGAAGAATCTGCTTCAAATTATTATAAACTCTTTGGTTCACTTGCCTTTTAAAACTCAGGTATATGATTACAAAATCTAAAGTAGGCGACGTTACTAATGAAGTATTATCATTAATTTTGAGGCAAATCCTGAAAGCCATTTTCATCAAGCTGTACAGAGAATGCAAAATGAGCCAGCATGCTCAAACCCAGTTAGCCAGTCAGGAATGTTAAGCATACTCCAGATTGAAAATAAAATGTAAACTTATCAAAGGATAAAAATTAAACTAACATTGAATTATGCAACTGACCACGGGGATACAGATATCAATATGGCTTGTGTATTTATAGGCAGCAACACAAATTATACGTTGAGAAAGTAGTAACAAAATTGACTATGGAAACAGATAAGAAAATAGGAAATTTAGAGGTTGCAAACTAACCCCTCCTGGGGACAGGCAGATAATGGCAATGAGGGCAGGCTGGTAAAAGGCAATGTGAATGGTAGAAACTGCCTCTAGTATTTATTCATAATTACATATAAAATTCAAAGCATGGAGAACTGGGCCCTAAAATGGAATATTCAGATACTCCCAGACACACACACACACACTCACACACACACACACTCGCCAGTCACTTACTCAGCAGCATTAGGCAGATGCCGAGATGTTCTGGACAGTGAATTACTCCTTTTTAGCCAGGCATTGTTTTATTGTCCTCTTTGATGACAGTTGAATTCCCAGAAGTCAACACTAGGCCTTATCAATCTCCAGACTCCTGGAACATAGTAGGTAGTTACCAAATACTTGTTGAATTAATTAACAAACCAGCTTTTGTGAACTGGCAATGTCACCTTGACAAATCATAGAAAGTCTATGTGTAGAAAATGAGTAAAATTAAGTTAATAAGGTAATTCAGTAAACCTTTAGCGAAATGAGAAGTACGATGAGCAATGGAAAAACAACTATAGTTTCCTAGATGCTGTTTTTTGAAAGAGTGGTTCTAAATATAGTTAGTAAATAACTTTTCCTGGAATTGACTTCAAAGGACCTTAATACATTCTGTTGCCCCGTTCTCCAGGGCCATCACACTCTCTGGGGTTGAAATCACAATAACCTACTTTCTAGTCAAGTGTCAGAGACCTACACAAGGAAGGCTGATGCCAGAGTGCATTATGGGAGCTATTCCATCCAGAAGACTCCTTGAGCTCATGAGTGTCCTGGAGTCCTGGGGGGGGGGGGGACTGTCCGCAAAGAATGACCCAGCAATGTGGGGTGGACACATATGGCATGAGCAGGGTATTCACCGCTCATGGGGTTGATTGGAGGTTGATAGGTGAGGGTCCTAGATATAGGTGGGCAAATGCAGGAGAGAGATATCAGTTAAACAAAATGAAACCCAAATCAGGAGGTAATTCAAAATATTGTCACCATCACCAGCAGGTCACTTATTGGTATCCTGCTACACCATGCCCCCTCTCACTGCTCCTAGAACATAATAAAGCCAGTCCCTTTCACAGAAAGCGCACATGTCACAGAGCCATTTCCCTCTGGGATTAAGAGTCACAAGAATTGCTCTTCTTTGTACTTCCTGGATCAGCCTTGATCTGGTGACAGCTCAAGTGACAGAATAATTCAGTTGTGACAGGAGCACCACAAGGGGACATACTTGTCAATGGGCCCATCTGTCTGCTGTCATCCTCCATCCCCTCAAATGCTTCAGAGATTACCCTGCTACTGAAAATGTTACAAGGCGTTACACTCCCTCCTCCATATTTCCAATGGGGTGAAGGAAGCCTCTGAATAACAGATGGTGCATTCATGTAAAAAACAAAAAACAGTCGAGCAAGTGATGAATCTAGAACCTTCACCTCTGGGTAACTGTCGCCTCTCATCTTCCTTATGTTCTAGAATTACTCATAGAAAAACAATAAGGAATCATTATGCGCTGCACATATTTCACAAATGTTTAATGAGTAGCAACTATATAGACAGCAGCAGGCTAGATATTATAGGCCGGGAACACAAAACAGCAAAATTTATGATTTTTACTTTCAATAAACTTAAGAGCTAATTAAGAAAAGCTACATGCTCATAAAGAGTTAAAAATGATGCAAGCCCTAACTAACCACACAGCCCCACCAGTTCCACTTAATAATAAATTCTAGATATTGGGAGGTGACTACTGTTGGAACCTCAAATACCATCTCTCTGAAACCCAGCACTGAGGGGGTGCCTCCCGCTTTGGCCCTCCGTGGTCTGTTTCTCATGTGTTAATCTGGTCTCCTTGGTCAGACCTCCTCATCTTCCACAGACTTCTCCACACCTAGCCCACTGTGGAACGACCAGTCGCCCCGATAAAGCCTGTGCTCTTACCAAGTAAAACCCTTACTTATTTCCTGGTGTCCTGTCCTAGAGCTTAACACACCTCACTGTGGTCATTTAGTGTTGTCCCTATTAAAATGCAAGTTGTATGATGATGATGGCGGGAGTTGAGTCTTTCTTAGCACAGTATCCCCAGCAACCAGCTGGGATCCTTATTGAAAGAATGAAGGGCTGTTACAACTTTGCTCAAACATCCATCAAAGTAACTAGAATATCTGAGAGTCTGTAAAATAGTATCGAGAAGCAGAGTTATAATAAAAAAATAAACTTATAAAGTGAACAAATAGAAACTGATAAGAAATAGGAAGACGTTCTCACATACCTCACAATTTTACAGGTAATACTATTGCCGGACATATTTCTCTCCTGAGCACCTGAGGCTGTGTCTGTTTAGTAACTGCCACCTGAAAAGCCATGGGCCAGAAGGAACATCTCCAGCCTGCAGCAGCCACAACTGCATGACCCAGGCTGACCTAGGAATGACTGCAGCTTCCCCACTCACCCTCCACGGCGGCCTTGTTTCTGGGCTCTGCCCAAAGGCGTAGAAGCACCTCCCACAGAAAGACTCAGATGCCTCCCAGCCGGAGATGGAGCCACAGGTAAAACCATGAATGTCTCAACAATCCCTGTGGTTCACCCAGAAGACAAACTAAAAAAAAAAAAAGCAGAAGGTGTGAGATGCCTACAGAGTTCTGTGGATATACAGAAATTAATATTATTACACATGCTGAGCAACCAGCTCGGTTAAACCACTGAACAGCCCACACACTCTGCTTTATCACTGGTTCCTTTGCAATCTCAATATCACCAAAGCTGCCGAGAAGGGATTCAGACAGGTGTGGGTCACATGGCAAGAAGTAAATTGGGAATTTGACTCTGCGGTGTGTAGGGGCAGAAGATAAAGTTCCATGTATGACACTGTCTTGGCTCCTTTCCATCAAGTCACCCTGAATCTACCCACACACAGCGTGCCAAGGCAGACTCGGTGTGCCAGGTCTGGGCTCCAAACAGCTGGAGCAGAACGCCGCAGTTGGCAGGAGCAGACAGTAACAAGAGACACAGTGCTGGGTCCAGATTGACACGCAGAGTCCTTGGCATAACCACACTGCAACCCTTTTTCAGGAGAACGTGGCAAACTTCCAGGCCTCTCCCGCCCTCCCCCAAATGGCAAATCCTAGGCCTCCTCTGGAAAAGGATAGCTTCATGGCGTAGCCATTTGCATCTGACTGTTTTCAAGCTATATCAAATGATACTGGCTGGGCCAGGCCTCAGAATGAAATGTGTTTTTACCCCAATAAGAACAACAGCATAAAAGTAATCAGGCCCGTTTCTTCATACGTTATAACTTGAAGAAACCTTGGACATAATTACTCTAATGGGTTGAGGAAAGTGATATGACTTGCTGAGATCACACTGCCAGTTAGTGGCAGAGTTCTTGCCCTGACTTTCAGGTCACATTCTTTATTCTCTGTCCTTGTGATTTATTTCAAATCTATCATTAGCTCCCTAAAAGATCACCATCCAAATTATGATTTTGCAACATTGTATTCATAGCTAAAGCAACGTGCTGTGAGAATACCCTTGCATGTTCTGCACCAGCTGTAGGACACACAAAGATGGCCTGAGGCAGGACGACAGGTCGGGGAACAGGTTGGGGGAGGGGGCTAATGATGACTTGAGTGACCAGGAGGCAAGAGAGCAATGCCTTCCTTAGTAATTTTCGTTGGCTGAAAATCAACCAACCAATTAGTCTCTATTGATGGCGGTTAAGAGCTGATGGCTTAGTAGTTGGGAAGACTGGGTTGAAATCCTGGGTCTACCACTTAATAGTGGAGTGACCTTAGGCAGGTTCCTTAATCTTTCTATACCTCAGTTTCTATATCTGTAAAACAGAAATAAAAACAGCACCTCCCTCAATGAGTTCTTATAAGGATTAAATGAGGTGAGACACTAAAGATGCTTAGCACATGTCCGTTTGCTCTTATGTACCTAATGAGTTTAATCTTTTTTTCTTTGATTCTGGTTTCTAACACAGTAATATAACTAGATTCATCATCCATGCAGGAATTCACTCTGGACACTATCAGAGTTGCTTTTGGGAAGTGGCTGATTTGAAATATCAATCTTGCTGGTGGAGTTCCTAAAATCGGTATCAATATTTATAAGGACATCTAAAACACTGGGCTCTTTAAAAATAGTTCTCTTACTATTTCAATTAAGGTTAGTTATCCTCCTCAGTATCACCACCATCATCATCTTCTTCAACATCATCGTCAACTACAGGGTGCCCAGCAACCACCTAGAGCAGTGGTTCTCAACCTTCTGGCCCTTTAAATACAGTTCCTCATGTTGTGACCCAACCATAACATTATTTTTGTTGCTACTTCATAACTGTAATGTTGCTACTGTTATGAATCGTAATGTAAATATCTGATATGCAGGATGGTCTTAGGCGACCCCTGTGAAAGGGTCGTTCGACCGCTAAAGGGGTCGCGACCCACAGGTTGAGAACCGCTGACCTAGAGGAACTCTCCGTTGGTGATGAGGTTTGGCATTTTCACAGAGAAGGAATAAAGCTTCACAGGTTTTGGTGGCAGACAAGGCAGGGATACTGAAAAGC
This sequence comes from Myotis lucifugus, assembly GCF_000147115.1. NCBI lineage: Eukaryota > Metazoa > Chordata > Mammalia > Chiroptera > Vespertilionidae > Myotis > Myotis lucifugus. The sequence goes on along the minus strand of NW_005871053.1, from coordinate 8,959,659 downwards.
AGAGGACTGTGTGTTTTATCTTCTGAGTTAGCAACAGAAGCATTTCCGCATTAGAATTGTCTCTACTCCTACTCTCCCAGGAGGTTCTACTTGTTGCCTCTAAAAAGCAGATCTTTCTCTGAAAAGTTCCCAGAGGAGACATTACCACCTCCTTTGCCTTTATCTCAGAACTTCTCTCTCACTGGTGTTTTCACATGGAAAGTATGCAGCTATAGGCTGGATCATTTCAGACCATAACTCTGCCAACGCCTTCATTCTTAAAATAGCAGATGCACAGCATACAGAACCAAACCTAGCTCTCCCCCCCTCAGTAAGTGTGTGTGTGTGTGTGTGTGTGTGTGTGTATAATTACATATATAATTCTTATCAAAATAGTTTTTGCTTCTACCACAAAAAAGAAACAAAAAGTCCAAACTCCATGGTCCTTAAATACTGTAACAATGTTTTTTAAATGTGAAAGGAAAAAAAAACATGGATAAAGCAATTATAAATGACTTTTTAAATTACTGAAAAATACTATTCCAAAATTTAAAAACCTGCAAGTGATAATTTTCTTTTCAAATGTTACTTTTATTCTTATTTAAATTGTATTAGTTAACCAAAACCTAGATATAAAGTATCTTAGCATAATCTTAGTGATGGAAATATTTACTTCAAACATCTTGCCTATAGTATTATTTTTTAAATTCCATACTTCTAAATAATAGACAAACTGCTTACTCCAGTGCAAAGCACTATACTTTCCAATGTTACTCCTTCAATCTGTTACCTCCAGAAATTGTTTCCCTTTTTTGTTGTAATAGTTTTACTGACTGAGCTTGAACCTAAGCTCAGGACATAAGCCAATTTTCCTAAATTTATTTTGTGCTTCTTAGCAATTTGGATTTGTCTCTGACAGAGGCTAAACGGGGTTTAGAATATTAATTCAAATTCATGTGCTAAAAATATAATAAAAATCTTGGGTTTTGAGCATAAGAGGCTGCAACATTTCCATAACAATAAGCACAAGGCTCTGTTTTTACTAAATGTACCATGGGGAAGTTAATCCTGAAAATAAAGTTGTTCTTTTTTGTCTTGAATCATGAACTAGTGATACTTGCTTCTAGCATAATCCCCTGCCTACTTAAAACAAAAGCTCTGGGCAGCACACCATGTTCATTACCAAGGCTAACAGCTGTCAGCTAGTAAGGCATTCGCCAGATGTTGAAGCCCAGAGGCATTCAACAACAGTGATCATTACGGCCTTCAATCACCCATTTAGAATTTACAACAAACTGAGCAGAAAGCCATTATTTCCACCTTCAGTATCAAGTTTTCCTCAGGCTGCAAGTGGAGTTCTGCAACGGAAGGACACCCATCTGCTCCAAGTTCACTTTGCTCTCTCTCGAAACTTCCACCAATAGCAATAAGTCCCAGGTAAAGTCCAGAAATATTGGGATGTTATTTGTTATAATGTGAGGGATATCAAAATCCTTAAGGTTTCCTGATCAAGCCTAGAAAAAGGACTTACACACTGTGGTTAAATGAAATAATAACAAGTCATAATATAATGCATAAAATGAACCAACATTATGAATTAATCATACTTAGACAATTACAACCCATATGGCTTGTTAAACTCAATCTGCTACCTGTGGTGACATTGGCTACATACTGTATATTCAATGTTGCAGCTTCCCCCCCCACCGCAGGATGTCATTATTTAAAATTCTGTGAATGAAAAAATGAGATGTAAACGGCAATGTGTTCACTATTTGGTATCTTCTCAAGTCTCCTTTGTTGGGTCAAAGGTGTGTCTACCACTCATTGCTCAGAGACTTCTGAATTCCTCTTCTTACAGACAATGATTCCTTTATTTATTTTTTAAAATACATTTTTATTTATTTCAGAGAGGAAGGGAGAGGGAGAGAGAGAGAGAAACATCAATGATAGGAGAGAATCACCGATCGGCTACGTGCCCACACTGGGTATAAAGCCTGCAACCCAGGCATGCGCCCCGACCAGGATTAGAACCTTGACCTCCTGGTTCATAGGTAGATGCTCAACCACTGAGCCATGCCAACCAGGCGCAGACAATGGTTCCTTTAGAAACAAATGTCCTTCTTCCTCCTCCTACCCCATTCTGTCCCTTCCCTCTTCTCTACTTCAAGTTATCTACAGCAGGAATTAGGAGAGCAGACTTTCTGTGCATCTTAACCAGAAAGGAAGAATGTATTTCTCCCGTGTAATTTGACACTACACTGCAATGATAACAGTTCCCTGGAGAAAGGCTTGCTTTTTCTATAATAAAATCAGTGATGTGACTTAGAAGACCAAATAAAGACACTACAAAGAAAGAAAATTATAGGCCAATATCCTTGATGAACATAGATGTTAAAATACTCTACAAAATATTAGCAAACAAAATCCAACAATACATTAAAAAGATCATACACCATGATCAAGTAGGATTTATTCCAGGGATGCAAGATTTGTACAATATCTGCAAATCAACAAATGTGATACACCACATAAACAAAACATAGAATGAGAATCACATGATTATATCAACAATGCAGAAAAAGCATTTGATAAAATCCAGCACCCATTTATGATAAAAACCCTCAGCAAAGTGGGAATAGAAGAAATATACCGAAATGTAATAAAGGCCATATACAACAAATCCAAAACCAACATCCCAACATCATATTTAATGAGCAAAAATTAAAAGCGTTTCCCTTAAGATCAGGAACAAGGCAGGGATGTTCACTTTCATCACTCTTATTCAACATAGTGCTGGAAGTCCTAGCCACAACAATCAAACAAGAAGAAGAAATAAAAGAGATCCAAATTGAATAGGAAAAAGTAAAAATGTCATTATTTGCAGATGACAAGATATAGTATGTAAAGAATCCTTAAGGTTTCCACCAAAAAACTACTAAAACTGAATAATGAATTTAGTAAAGTAGAAGGTTACAAAACAATTATCCAGAAATCAGTTGCATGCTGGGGTCCAGCCCCAGCAGGTCCAGGGGTCCCCAAAGGTGTGGACGGAGTCGGTGAAGAAGGAATGAAATGAAGGCAGTGTTCAGTTCATCAGCAGAGTTGGGTTCTCTCTCCAGGTTCTCTAGCTAGGTTCTGTGTCCATGTTCTCTTGCTAGGTTCTGTTTCTAGGTTCTGTGTGTTGTTGTCTTGTTACATCTGTATTTATACCAGTTGATTCCAATCCTATCAATCTCTATTCCAAAGGCTAGGGCGTTTCTTATCTCCATTCCAGGGAGTAAAGATTATGTAGCTTAAGTGTGATTGTTTGTAGTTAAAGTGATTAACTACCCGCCTGGCACTTAGTTAAGGGGTTTTATCCCCTCCCTAACTTCAGGGAAAAATCCCTACCTGGGGAAACAACCTTTCTTGGAGAGGTGACCTTGGTTAAAACACATAGCACCAAGAAGGTGAGCAAACATATTAAGAACAGTATGCCATATATGCCAGGTCCCTTGAAACAGCAAGGATGGACTGGCTCCCTGCAGTTGCAGTTTTTCACACCAATAGTGAGCTACCAGAAAGGGAAACTAAGAAAAAAATCCCATTTACAATTTCATCAACAACAAAAAACCTAGGAATAATTTAACCAAGGATGTAAAAGAACTGTACTTGGAAAATTATAAGACACTGAAGAAAGAAATTGCAAAAGCCACAAATAAGTGGAAGCATATGCCATGTTCATGGATAGGAAGAATTAACATTTAAATGCCCATACTACACAAAGCAGTCTAAAGATTCAATGCAAGTCCTATCAAGACACTAATAGTGTACTTCACAGAACTAGAATGAATATTCCAGAAATTCATATGGAACCACAAAACACCCTGAATAGCCATAGCAATCTTGAGAAATAACAAAGTTGGAGGAATTACACTACCTGAATTCC
>NW_005871053.1:8950663-8954575 GCF_000147115.1 Myotis lucifugus | reverse complement strand
GGGCGGAGAAAAAAAAAAGGAGACATATGTAATACTCTTTGGAAGAATTTAAGCAATAAAAAAATTTAAAAAAAAAAAAGAATTTTCTAGAAACCGCTGATAAATTTAGTGAGACCCTTAAGAAATCTAGTGAAACCTTCGAGGTTATGAAAAAGGACCAACTAGAAATTAAGCATACACTAACTGAAATAAAGGATATTATGCAGAGTTCCAACAGCAGACTAGAGGATCGCAAGAATCAAGTCAAAGATTTGAAATACGAAGAAGCAAAAAACACCCAACCAGAAAAGCAAAAAAAAAAAGAATCCAAAAATATGAAGATAGTGTAAGGAGTCTCTGGGACAACTTCAAGGGTACCAACATCCGAATTATGGAGGTGCCAGAAGAAGAGAGAGAGCAAGATTTTGAAAACCTATTTGAAGAAATAATGACAGAAAACTTCCCCTACCTGCTGAAAGAAATAGACTTACAAGTCCAGAAAGCAAAGAGAACCCCAAACAAAAGGAATCCAAAGAGGACCACACCAAGACACGTCATAATTAAAATGCCAAGAGCAAAAGACAAAGAGAGAATCTTAAAAGCAGCAAGAGAAAAAAAGTCAGTTACCTACAAGGGAGTACCCATACGACTGTCAGCTGATTTCTCAACAGAAACTATGCAGGCCAGAAGGGAATGGCAAGAAATATTCAAAGTGATGAATATCAAGAACCTACAACCAAGATTACTTTACCCAGCAAAGCTATCATTCAGAATTGAAGGTCAGATAAAGAGCTTCACAGATAAGGAAAAACTAAAGGAGTTCATCACCACCAAACCAGTATTATATGAAATGTTGAAAGGTATCCTTTAAGAAGAGGAAGAAGAAGAAAAAGGTAAAGATACAAATTATGAACAACAAATACACATCTATCAACAAGTGAATCTAAAAATCAAGTGAATAAATAATCTGATGAACAGAATAAACTGGTGAATATAATAGAATCAGGGGCATAGAAAGGGAGTGGACTGACTATTCTCAGAGGGGAAAGGGGTGTGGAGGGTGTGGGAAGAAACTGGACAAAAATTGTACACCTATTGATGAGAACAGTGGGTGGCGGGGGTAAGGGCAGAGGGTGGGGTGAGAAACGGGTGGAGGGGAGCTATGGGGGGAAAAAAGTGGAACAACTGTAATAATCTGAACAATAAAGATTTAATTAAAAAAAAACAATGAACTATTACTCTGAGAATTTACAATTAAAGAAAAGACAAACTTTATTTTGTCTTTCTTATATGAAATATATTTCAGAGTAACTAGTGCTTGTTGATGAAGAACTTTTTTTAAAGAATTCCAGTTAGTACATAATAAAGGAAAAATTGAACTATAAAATCATCATTTTGTAAGCCTTAATATAATAAAGGATTCAGACAATGAACATCAATGGATAATGGGAAGGTCTGGCTGTCAGCAGCTGAACTCATTGATCAATCTTGGCATCACTAAACTTGAAATACACAGATATTTTTTGTCTCCTGATGTGATGCAACATGAAACAAAACCCAAATAGTTTACCCAAGTATATTAAAGCTTCTAGAATTAGGAGAAATAAAAAGCAAAGGAACAAACCCAAAGACATAATGAGGACGACATCAGACAAATCCAAAATATGGGCCATTCTACAGGATAAACAGTCTAAGTCAATGGTATGATTTACAAGAGGTGCAGTGGAGAATTGCTTTCAATATAAAGAGTTAAAAAGATGTACAACCAACACACAACATGTGGACCTTTTGGGGATCCTTATTTGAACAAAACAACTAAAAATAATTGAGAGAGCAATTGGGATAAGTTGAATATGGCAGGATATTCAATGATATGAAGGAATTATTGTTGGAGTGCCATAAAAGCATAGTAATTATATAAGAAAATGTCTATGTGTACAGAGATGCATACTGAAATATTTGAGGGTGAACTCATAGTGTTTGGAATTTACTTTAGAATATTTCAGCAGAAAAGGAGACTAGTAAATCAAATATAGCAAAATATGAACAACTGTTAAGTGATGGGTATATAAGGATTCATTACTAGTCATTCTCCTCTATGTATTTTGAACTTTTATATATAAAAATATTTTAAATTAGACTGAATTCCTTCTACATTCCTTTCTTGAGGTTGAAGGAATAAATAATGCTGGAAGAAAACCTTTGATATAAAATGGGAAAGCTAAATCTTAGACCCAGCTTTCCTACTGACCCCAAAATTCCACATGCAAAGAATCTTTTCTGGCTTTGAAGTTTGTTAATGACATGAATACTACCAAAACGAAGTCATAAGATTTATAGATATTCCTGAAATATGCATGATTTTTTTACTCAGTTTTTAAAAAGTATTGTCCTCTTTCGTTGACCAGCTGGTCATCAATAAAATGAAAACTGAACTCTTAATGGGCCATTGGAAAACCTAAAATTATATTCAATTCTTACCCCCAAAGTTTCTCTGAACGTTTAATGCTTCCCACAAATCAGTGGTTAATGGTTATAAATATGCCCACTGTAGCTTTCAACACTATTGTTTCTCCTAAAAGTTTTAAACTGAAAACAAGAATGATTTGTTCACTAATTGATTAGTTAATATTTTTCCTGTTTTTTTTTTAAAAAGATGTGCATGGAGTAAGTTGCAAAAACTAAGACTTGGTCTTAATATTAGAAAACTCAGGAACTAGATCCCTTTAATGCATGAACAATGTGATTGACGAATTACCCTCCTTTGCCTTAGCTTGTCTCCGAAATACCAGTAAAATTGTCTACCCTGATATACAGTTCAGAGATACAATCTAAAACTCCCACACAAAACAGCTTAAAAATCCAAATAAATTATCTCCTTCTTCCTCTCCCTCTCTCTCACTAAATGGCCTTTCATCCCTGCCTCTCTCTGCATTCCTGTCATAATTAATTCTCTTTTTCCCTAGATAGCTTTTAGATAATACTCTGCTATACACAGTTCCAAGCATGGCCACACTCACAATTCCTCAATTTACATATCTTTAATTAAAGCAATTGCAGAAACAGAGGAACTCTCTCAGCAATTCCAAATTTCCAGGGAAAAATCTAAGTGACTCAGCTTAAACCAGGTGTCCTTTCCTGTTTGAATTGACTATGCCAGGGGAATGGTCAAGGTCAACATCATAAAGACATGTCTTGTGAGTCCATCCTCATGGGTGGGTAAGGGCAGCCCTTAGAAAGAGAGGTCAAGGCCTGGACAAGCATCCCAAGTGGTATCCACTATAACCTACTTTATTCCTGTTTAAATGGTCAAGGGTGAAATATCTCCTGTTGTATCATACATCAAATTAGTGGATATTAGAGATCACAAGATGCAAACTCTTGTCTAACCACTGCTACTTTACCAGTGAGTGTGCTGCAGCCATTACTGGGTTCCCCTTTGGCACATTTTCATCTGTGCCCTCACAAGGAGGGACTTCAGCTGATTTGTTTATTTCTTATTCCCAGTGCCCAGAACAGTGCTTGGTACATAGTAGGCACTTGATAGGCATTTGTTCAATGAATGTTGGATAGTGTCTCAATCAAAGCTGCTATAATAAATTACAATAGACTGAGTGGCTTAAACAACCAACATGCATTTCTCACAGTTCTGGAGGCTAGGAATTCCAAGATCAAGGTGCCAGCAGATCCAGTGTCTGGTGAGAACCTGCTTCCTGGTTTACAGATGTTCATTTTCTCCTTGTATCCTCATATGGAGGTGAGGGGAGAGAGAGAGAGAGAGAGAGAGAGAGAGAGAGAGAGAGAGAGAGAGAGAGAGGGAGAGAGAGAGAGAGAGAGAGAGGAGCCAGCTCTCTCTAGTCTCTTCTTATATAAGGCATTAATCCATTGATGATTAAGATTTTAGTATGAGTTTGGTGGGACACAATCAGAAAG
>NW_005871053.1:8946118-8950033 GCF_000147115.1 Myotis lucifugus | reverse complement strand
CAAAAATATTTAGCACATGGGTCTTATTCTTCAAGAAGTCCTGCCTGACTCATGCTGGTCAGCTAAGTGTTCCACAGGCTCCATTGAATATCTAAAGCTGCATTTACCACATGATTGAAAATCATTGGCATCATATCTATCTCCCTCCAAACTGTCAGCTCTTAGCGGACAGGGACCAGGACTTTTAAAATCTTTGATTCTCTAGGTCCTTGCACAGTATCTGATGCTAGTAGAATTCCACTGAGAGTTTGTTGAATTAATCTTCATAATTGCTGTCAGGGAAGGAGAGATATCTTTTATTTTTGGCCAGTCTTGGCACCATGTTGCATAACAAAAATGGAAATAACACAAATAAGTGAATAACACAGTACATAAGTTAGTAAATATCTCCATATGTGGGCCTCATAATTACAAAATAACTGATTAGTCACTGTAAGAAATTTTCTGATATTTATTATAATTACAGTTTATAAGGCAGTAATTCAAGCAAAGAAATCATATAGGACTTTTCCTGGGACACTTAGCTGACTAGCATGAGTCAGGCAAGACTTTTTGAAGAATAGGACCCATGTGGTAAATATTTTTGCCTGTACCTTTTTTGGGGGGAAGGAAGCGTTTTTAAGTTACAAAAATAATCCATGTCCAGTCAAACCATGTAGAAATGTATAAAGAAAAAAGGCCACTCATTTGAAGGCCTTTTCATGGAGTATTGGATGAAGAACTCTGAAATTCTGGACTCCAACAGAATAGAGTTTGACCATAAGGCTACTCTCTGTACTAAAAGATTATATTTTGAAGGTAGATTTCTGACATGAATCATTTTTCTTTTATCCCCTTCATTTCTCTAAGTTGCTTTGTAGTGTCTCCTTAATGATGGTGTTAACAGCCCTCCATAGAAAATACCTCCACAGAAGGGGTAGAATCCATCTACATAACACTATGGTCTATGTAGAACTTTCCCATTCATGGATGTGGAATGAAGGAGACAGAAAAGAGAGGGAGCAGCTGCTAGTACCCAGGGTTCAAAACAGTGAAATCGAATTCTCTCCCCAACTGAAAACACATAATTGTAGTGATTTTTTTTATATCAAATCTTACCCAATCTATGACTTAAAAGGATAGCAAAACATCCCTTGGAAGAGGTCTGGAAGTTTGATCCTGGAGATTGGGTAGAGCATGTACTTAAAAAGCTTTACAGGAGAATTAAAGAAAAGTAGGCAAAATTCAAATAGAACTCTCCTTTGTAGCCTGTATGTATGTTTAGGAATGGGGTGGAATAGAGTAGTAGTCGCCAACCAGTGGTCCGCGGACCACTGGTGGTCCGTGAGGTCTGAAAGGTTAGCAACCGCTGGAATAGAGTTTTATATTTTCTTGGGAATCTGAGAATATCTGCTTCAAGTGGGTATCCATGTTCTATGAGTTTGGGAGTTAAAGAAAGAAAGAATTAAATGGTATCATTTAGAGTAGGTTTAAGCCAATGAAACATTTGCAGGTCTAATGATTTTGACTATTTAGAGCAGTGGTTCTCAACCTTCTGGCCCTTTAAATACAGTTCCTCATGTTGTGACCTAAGCATAAAATTATTTTCGTTGCTACTTCATAACTGTAATGTTGCTACTGTTATGAATCGTAATGTAAATATCTGATATGCAGGATGGTCTTAGGTGACCCCTGTGAAAGGGTCGTTCGACCGCCAAAGGGGTCGCGACCCACAGGTTGAGAACCGCTGATTTAGAGGGTATGAGTAACGGCAGGATTGTTCTTTCTTATCCATCTCACACACCCCTTTACCAATTTATTATCCATTTAGGCTGTACACCAGCTACTTCCGAAGGACTTACAGTAGCTCTGTACAGCTGCAATCCTTTTTCCTCTTTAATCAGTAGTTGGCCCCACAGCTTCCTTACTTCATGGAAGCTGCAGCCTTGAGCTTTAGAGGGGAACCCGCTGAATTGGCAAGGGCCCATCCTTCCACTGCACACATGTACTACAGCCATTTGCATTTTTCTAATTTTGAATTCCTGCTTCAATAGGCATACAGGACATTCTTGAGGGTACCTTGGCAACCTACCCCCACATTCATGCATAAAGGTGCCTAGTCCCAGGTTGACTAACCCACTCATCTAAATTACACATGACCATGGGATTTGCTGACTGTATTCAATTCGGTGCAGCTATCAGAATTTTTCAACATCTCAAGTTACATGAAGCATATGTTAGAATAAATTGACTGCCTTCTGCTGCCAGGTTTTGGCTCTACTTCTGAGTGGGAAAATGGAACAGGCACTCAGTATGCAGGATCCTTTTCTCTCAGCTGGACTCGAAGCAGAGGAAACAAGGAAGTTGAACCTGATCATGGCCCTCTGTGGTCTGGTGTGCCAGAATCTGAAAGCGAAAGGAAGTAAAGGAGAAAGAGTCTCACCAATAGAAAATTGTCCATTGGGTTGGGATGTGATTTCAAGGGCTTCTACCCAAAAAGTGTAATCTCCTGCATGTGCTTTGATTCTTTCACTAAGGAGGGAAACAGGCCATTACAATAGAAACTCAAACTTAAAGTCCAAATATCTGAACAATAGAGTGAGTCTACATTGCCTGTTTCATTAAGGATGAGTCAGGCAGCATCCTGTTTCCTTCCACTACATACCTGTGCACCCACTCACTCACATATGGACTGAGGGGCTGGGAAGTTCAGGCAAAGGCAGAGACATCTGATGGCCTGCAGTACTGGGCACCTGACCCATGGGTGGGAGATGGAGCAGCCACAATGCAAGGAGAACATTGCCCCCTGAAAATACAAAGAAGGTGTCTTCATGGTATGTAAGACTCAGTCAGTGGCCAGAGGCTGGCCATGTCCAAGAGTCCTGAGAACTCAGTAAAGGCTCTCTATGGCCCCAGATCTTATCCAGGCTTATATTTGCCCTGGAGAGAAAGCGGTTGCAAATCAATTGCTTTTTCAGTTCCCGGCTCAGTCAACCTGAACTGAAACTTCCAGTAAGGTGCAGCACAGCATTCTCCTTCTCCTCACAGTTTTGAAGTAGCAGGAGTGGCAATGACCATGACCAACCCAAAGCACTGGGACCTGGAGCTATTACATTGAGTGACAACCAGTACTAATTGTTATGGACACTCAGAGAGCCCCTAGGACTTACTAAACCCTGAGTCCAGGTGGGTAGGCTACATCAATGGGACTGAACTGAATTGTCTTCACCAGCTGATGAAAACCACGGCATTTGTATTATACGTAGAAGAAATCAATCAAGTCCTCTCATTACTCATTAAGTACTCCAAGTATTATTGAAGACCCTATACTTTCCTTTCTGAGACAGGAGGTAACCCTCGGAGGTTAGATTATGGGAAAGAGGAAGATAAAGGGAGAGGAGATTAGAAAGAGGGAGGCTTAGGCTTTTTAAAACGACTTCCTCATAAATGAAAAAAAAAATTAAAGTTACCTTTAATGCACAGTAAAGTTCAGAAAGTTCAGGCCACCAACAGGAAGAATCCAGAAGGATCCGAAGTCAATAAACCAGCACAAACATTTCTTGACAACTCCTTTCGGTCTGGCCCCAAGTCCTGACACAGGTGCCAGGAGTTCCTCTCCCCCTGTCTCTCTTCCTGCTTGTTTTCTACTTCTCACCCTTGGGTCCCACACACCTTTGTGGTTAGAGTGCAATGTCTTCTGTCCTGGAATCTCAAGTCTCCTGAGTGGGACACCCACAGAACAAACTTCTCTCATTAACACCGGCCACCTTGTGTGGCATAACTTGATAGACTATTTTGCTAAAAACAACACACACACAAAAACAAACCCACTTTCCATCTAGGGGAGGATAGGGAAGGACAGAAAATCCCATCCTTACCCTGCAAGGGCAGGGACAAATGAAAAGGGGCACAGGGGACCCCACTGGGCCTAAACCA